>NC_060191.1:72355170-72580170 GCF_021184085.1 Oncorhynchus gorbuscha | reverse complement strand
TCGACCAGCAGTAGGAAAGGTCCTGAACTGGGGCGTGTGTTCGCCTCCAACCTCTCAACCAGCAGTAGGAAAGGTCCTGAACTGGGGCGTGTGTTCGCCTCCAACCTCTCAACCAGCAGTAGGAAAGGTCCTGAACTGGGGCGTGTGTTCGCCTCCAACCTCTCGACCAGCAGTAGGAAAGGTCCTGAACTGGGGCGTGTGTTCGCCTCCAACCTCTCGACCAGCAGTAGGAAAGGTCCTGAACTGGGGCGTGTGTTCGTCTCCAACCTCTCAACCAGCAGTAGGAAAGGTCCTGAACTGGGGCGTGTGTTCGCCTCCAACCTCTCAACCAGCAGTAGGAAAGGTCCTGAACTGGGGCGTGTGTTCGTCTCCAACCTCTCAACCAGCAGTAGGAAAGGTCCTGAACTGGGGCGTGTGTTCGTCTCCAACCTCTCAACCAGCAGTAGGAAAGGTCCTGAACTGGGGCGTGTGTTCGTCTCCAACCTCTCAACCAGCAGTAGGAAAGGTCCTGAACTGGGGCGTGTGTTCGTCTCCAACCTCTCAACCAGCAGTAGGAAAGGTCCTGAACTGGGGCGTGTGTTCGTCTCCAACCTCTCAACCAGCAGTAGGAAAGGTCCTGAACTGGGGCGTGTGTTCGTCTCCAACCTCTCAACCAGCAGTAGGAAAGGTCCTGAACTGGGGCGTGTGTTCGCCTCCAACCTCTCGACCAGCAGTAGGAAAGGTCCTGAACTGGGGCGTGTGTTTGTCTCCAACCTCTCGACCAGCAGTAGGAAAGGTCCTGAACTGGGGCGTGTGTTCGCCTCCAACCTCTCAACCAGCAGTAGGAAAGGTCCTGAACTGGGGCGTGTGTTCGCCTCCAACCTCTCAACCAGCAGTAGGAAAGGTCCTGAACTGGGGCGTGTGTTCGCCTCCAACCTCTCAACCAGCAGTAGGAAAGGTCCTGAACTGGGGCGTGTGTTCGTCTCCAACCCTTCAACCAGCAGTAGGAAAGGTCCTGAACTGGGGCGTGTGTCGCAGGGAAGTCGATCCCTGGACAGTATCCCTTTGGCTGTCATTTCAAATCCCAATTGGACCCCAGCAGATCCCGAACTCAGCTTCCCAGCCGACCCCCGAACTCAGCTTCCCAGCCGACCCCCGAACTCAGCTTCCCAGCCGACCCCCGAACTCAGCTTCCCGGCCGACCCCCGAACTCAGCTTCCCGGCCGACCCCCGAATCACAATACATATAGAATCATCAGAATCACAATACATATAGAATCACAATACATATAGAATCACAATACATATAGAATCACAATACATATAGAATCACAATACATATAGAATCATCAGAATCACAATACATATAGAATCACAATACATATAGAATCACAATACATATAGAATCACAATACATATAGAATCACAATACATATAGAATCATCAGAATCACAATACATATAGAATCACAATACATATAGAATCACAATACATATAGAATCATAGAATCACAATACATATAGAATCATCAGAACACAATACATCATAGAATCACAATACATATAGAATCACAATACATATAGAATCACAATACATATAGAATCATCAGAACCACAATACATATAGAATCACAATACATATAGAATCACAATACATATAGAATCACAATACATATAGAATCATCAGAACCACAATACATATAGAATCATCAGAATCACAATACATATAGAATCACAATACATATAGAATCACAATACATATAGAATCACAATACATATAGAATCATCAGAACCACAATACATATAGAATCATCAGAATCACAATACATATAGAATCACAATACATATAGAATCACAATACATATAGAATCATCAGAACCACAATACATATAGAATCACAATACATATAGAATCACAATACATATAGAATCATCAGATTCACAATACATATAGAATCACAATACATATAGAATCACAATACATTTAGAATCACAATACATATAGAATCACAATACATATAGAATCATTAGAATCACAATACATATAGAATCATCAGAATCACAATACATATAGAATCACAATACATATAGAATCACAATACATATAGAATCATCAGAACCACAATACATATAGAATCATCAGAACCACAATACATATAGAATCATCAGAACCACAATACATATAGAACCACAATACATATACAATCATCAGAACCACAATACATATAGAATCACAATACATATAGAATCATCAGAATCACAATACATATAGAACCACAATACATATAGAATCATCAGAACCACAATACATATAGAATCACAATACATATAGAATCACAATACATATAGAATCACAATACATATAGAATCACAATACATATAGAACCACAATACATATAGAATCATCAGAACCACAATACATATAGAAACACAATACATATAGAATCATCAGAATCACAATACATATAGAACCACAATACATATAGAATCATCAGAACCACAATACATATAGAATCACAATACATATAGAATCACAATACATATAGAATCACAATACATATAGAACCACAATACATATAGAATCATCAGAACCACAATACATATAGAAACACAATACATATAGAATCATCAGAACCACAATACATATAGAACCACAATACATATAGAATCACAATACATATAGAATCACAATACATATAGAATCACAATACATATAGAACCACAATACATATAGAATTATCAGAACCACAATACATATAGAACCACAATACATATAGAATCATCAGAACCACAATACATATAGAATCACAATACATATAGAACCACAATACATATAGAATCATCAGAACCACAATACATATAGAACCACAATACATATAGAACCACAATACATATAGAATCATCAGAACCACAATACATATAGAACCACAATACATATAGAACCACAATAGAACCACAATACATATAGAATCATCAGAACCACAATACATATAGAACCACAATACATATAGAATCACAATACATATAGAACCACAATACATATAGAATCATCAGAACCACAATACATATAGAACCACAATACATATAGAACCACAATACATATAGAATCATCAGAACCACAATACATATAGAACCACAATACATATAGAACCACAATACATATAGAATCATCAGAACCACAATACATATAGAATCACAATACATATAGAATCACAATACATATAGAATCATCAGAACCACAATACATATAGAATCACAATACATATAGAACCACAATACATATAGAATCACAATACATATAGAATCACAATACATATAGAATCATCAGAACCACAATACATATAGAATCACAATACATATAGAATCACAATACATATAGAACCACAATACATATAGAAGCACAATACATATAGAATCACAATACATATAGAATCACAATACATATAGAATCACAATACATATAGAATCACAATACATATAGAATCATCAGAATCACAATACATATAGAATCACAATACATATAGAATCACAATACATATAGAACCACAATACATATAGAATCACAATACATATAGAATCACAATACATATAGAATCACAATACATATAGAATCATCAGAACCACAATACATATAGAATCACAATACATATAGAATCACAATAGATATAGAACCACAATACATATAGAATCACAATACATATAGAATCACAATACATATAGAATCACAATACATATAGAATCATCAGAACCACAATACATATAGAATAATCAGAATCACAATGCATATTGTATCATCACCTAAGTGTTGTCCTTGGCAATTCCCAGCACGACAGCAAAAACTACCTAATTACTACCAGGAAGTAAAGCAGGGACTGAATTGTGGTAGAGGTGTTTCAGTTGTGGAAGAAGTGTTTCAGTTGTGGGACTAATTGATGTCTCTCGCTCTCATTCTCTCTCTGCTCTCTCTCTCCCTTTCCCCTCTCTCCCCCTCCAATCCCCTTTCTCCCACTCTCTCCCTCTTCTTCCCTCTCTCTCTCTCTCTCTCTCTCTCTCTCTCTCTCTCTCCCTCTCTCTCTCTCTCTCTCTCTCTCTCTCTCTCTCTCTCTCTCTCTCTCCTTCTCTCTCTCCTTCTCTCCTTCCCTTCCTCTCTCCCTCCCTCTCTCCCTCTTCTTCCCTCTCTCTCCCTCCCTCCCTCTCTCCCTCTTCTTCCCTCTCCCTCTCTCCCTCCTCTCCTCTCTCCCCCTCGCTCAGTGAAGACAGCTATGCAGTGATAGACTATGCTCTGAGGGACCATATCTGGGTGGGACCCTGCCAGGCTCAGGATATCAACCTATCACCCATCAGAACCACCGCTGGAATGCTGACATCACGGCATCCCGGGGCCAGCCACCTCTTCCGCCTGCGTTTCCGTAGCAACCATTCCGGAGACAAGGTGCCCATGGTCCTGGGGGTGGAGCTAATGTAAGTGTCACCTTCTAGTGTGCAACCCTTGACCTTTGTGTATCTGTGTTTGTTTTCCTCTCTATTTCTCCGATCTGGGTCCTTGTCTCTTAGCTGGATTCTATATGGGTCCTTCTCTGTGAGCTGGGTCCAATATGGGTCTCTTTCTCTCTCTCTCTTTTTCTCCTCTTTCTCCTTCTCTCTCTTTCTCCTCTCTCTCTCTCTCTGTCTTACACTCTCCTGTCTTTCTATCCCGCTGTCTGTCTCTCTCCTGTCTTTCTCTCCTGCTGTCTGTCTCTCCTGTCTTTCTCTCCTGCTGTCTGTCTGTCTCTCCTGTCTTTCTCTCCTGCTGTCTGTCTGTCTCTCTCCTGTCTTTCTCTCCTGCTGTCTGTCTGTCTGTCTCTCTCCTGTCTTTCTATCCTGCTGTCTGTGTCTCTCTCCTGTCTTTCTATCCTGCTGTCTGTCTGTCTCTCTCCTGTCTTTCTATCCTGCTGTCTGTCTCTCCTGCTGTCTGTCTCTCTCCTGTCTTTCTATCCTGCTGTCTGTCTCTCCTGTCTTTCTCTCCTGCTGTCTGTCTCTCCTGTCTTTCTATCCTGCTGTCTATCTTACTCTCTCCTGTCTTTCTATCCTGCTGTCTGTCTTACACTCTCCTGTCTGTCTCTCCTGCTGTCTGTCTGTCTCTCCTGTCTTTCTATCCTGCTGTCTGTCTGTCTCTCCTGTCTTTCTATCCTGATGTCTGTCTGTCTCTCCTGTCTTTCTATCCTGCTGTCTGTCTTACACTCTCCTGTCTTTCTATCCCGCTGTCTGTCTCTCTCCTGTCTTTCTCTCCTGCTGTCTTTCTCTCCTGTCTTTCTCTCTCTCCTGTCTTTCTCTCCTGCTGTCTGTCTCTCCTGTCTTTCTCTCCTGCTGTCTGTCTGTCTCTCTCCTGTCTTTCTCTCCTGCTGTCTGTCTGTCTCTCTCCTGTCTTTCTCTCCTGCTGTCTGTCTGTCTGTCTCTCTCCTGTCTTTCTCTCCTGCTGTCTGTCTCTCTCCTGTCTGTCTCTCTCCTGTCTGTCTCTCTCCTGTCTGTCTCTCTCCTGTCTGTCTCTCATTTTCTCTGTCTCCTTTCTTTTCTACATATTTTCCTGTTATCACTTCATCCTTCTGTCAGTTGGGTCAAATATGATGTCCCCTGTGTGTGTGTGTGTGTGTGTGTGTGTGTGTGTGTGTGTGTGTGTGTGTGTGTGTGTGTGTGTGTGTGTGTGTGTGTGTGTGTGTGTGTGTGTGTGTGTGTGTGTGTGTGGGCGTGTGTGTGTGTGGGCGTGTGTGTGGGCGTGTGTGTGTGGGCATGTGTGTGTGTGTGTGTGTGTGTGTGTGTGTTCCATCAGGAACATGTTTGTTTGTGTCCCTCAGTACATCTGATGGGCGTCAGAGGCAGGCCTCATTCAGATCAAAGTCTGCTCTCCCTCTATAGAGACAGATGTTCTTTCTCTCAGTTCAATTCAAGGGGTTTTATTGACATGGGAAACACATGTTAACGTTGCCATAGCAAGTGAAGTAGATAATAAACTAAAGTAAAATAAACAATATAAAATAAACACTCACAACAGATCCAACAGAATAGAGACATTACAAATGTCACATTATGTCTAAATACAGTGTTGTAATGATGTGCAAATAGTTAAAGTACAAAAGGGAAAATAAATAAACATAAATATGGGTTGTATTTACAATGTTGTTTGTTCTTCACTGGTTGTCCTTTTCTTGTGGCAACAGGTCACAAATCGTGCTGCTGTGATGTCACACTGTGGTATTTCACCCAGTAGATATGGGAGTGTGCCTGTACATGTGTGTGTGTGTGTGTGTGTGTGTGTGTGTGTGTGTGTGTGTGTGTGTGTGTGTGTGTGTGTGTGTGTGTGTGTGTGTGTGTGTGTGTGTGTGTGTGTGTGTGTGTGTGTGTGTGTGTGTGTGTGTGTGTGTGTGTGCGTCTCTAATATGGTCATACATTGGGCAGGAGGTTAGGAAGTGCAGCTCAGTTTCCACCTCATTTTGTGGGCAGTGAGCACATAGCCTGTCTTCTCTTGAGAGCCATGTATGTCTACGGCGGCCTTTCTCAATAGCAAGGCTATGCTCACTGAGTCTGTACATAGTCAAATATTTCCTTAATTTTGGGTCAGTCACAGTGGTCAGGTATTCTGTCACCGTGTATTCTCTTTTTAGGGCCAAATAGCATTCTAGTTTGCTCTGTTTTTTTGTTAAGTAATTATCTTTTGTTTTCTCATGATTTGGTTGGGTCTAATTGTGCTGCTGTCCTGGGGCTCTGTAGGGTGTGTTTGTGAACAGAGCCCCAGGACCAGCTCTCTCTCTCACTCAATTCAATTCAAGGGCTTTATCACTCTCACTCACACACACACACACACACATACTGATCAAAGTCCCCTGGTATCAGAGTGTATAGCCTTCCCTCCTCACCTCATTAAGACTCTCAGGGTAATGACCCACAGTAGAAAACAGCTGAGCCTTTTACATTCCTGTCTGTAATGGAATAATGTTTCTCCCGCAAACACTGACTATACAAGGAGAGGGACAAGGAGAGGGACAAGGAGAGGGACAAGGAGAGGGACAAGGAGAGGGACAAGGAGAGGGACAAGGAGAGGGACAAGGAGAGGGACAAGGAGAGGGACAAGGAGAAGGACAGGGAGAAGGACAGGGAGAAGGAGAGGGAGAGGGAGAGGGACAGGGAGAGGGACAGGGAGAGGGACAGGGAGAGGGACAGGGAGAGGGACAGGGAGAGGGACAGGGAGAGGGAGAGGGAGAGGGAGAGGGACAGGGAGAAGGAGAGGGACAGGGAGAAGGAGAGGGACAGGGAGAAGGAGAGGGACAGGGAGAAGGAGAGGGAGAGGGAGAAGGACAGGGAGAGGGAGAAGGAGAGGGACAGGGAGAGGGACAGGGAGCAGGACAAGGAGAAGGATAGGGAGAAGGACAGGGAGAGGGACAGGGAAGGGACAGGGACAGCGAGAGGGACAAGGGAGAGTGACAGGAACAAGGAGAGGGAGAGAGACAAAGGAGATTGACAGGGACAGGGGGAGGGAGAGGGACAAGGGAGAGGGACAGGGAAGGGACAGGGACAGAGAGAGGGACAGGAACAAGGAGAGGGACAGGAGCAAGGAGAGGGTCAGGGAGAGGGACAGGAACAAGGAGAGGGTCAGGGAGAGGGACAGGGAGAGGGAGAGGGACAGGGAGAGGGACAGGGAGAAGGACAGGGAGAGGGACAAGGGAGAAGGAGAGGGAGAGGGACAGGGAGAGGGACAGGGAGAGGGACAGGGAGAAGGACAGGGAGAGGGAGAAGGACAGGGAGAGGGAGAAGGACAGGGAGAGGGAGAAGGACAGGGAAAAGGACAGGGGGAAGGACAGGGAGAGAAGGAGGGAGAAGGACAGGGAGAAGGACAAGGACAGGGAGCAGGACAAGGAGAAGGACAGGGAGAGGGACAGGGAGAAGGACAGGAACAAGGAGAGGGACAGGGAGAAGGACAAGGAGAGGGACAGGGAAAGGACAGGAACAAGGAGAGGGAGAGAGACAAAGGAGATTGACAGGGACAGGGGGAGGGAGAGGGACAAGGGAGAGGGACAGGGAAGGGACAGGGACAGAGAGAGGGACAGGAACAAGGAGAGGGACAGGAATAAGGAGAGGGTCAGGGAGAGGGACAGGGACAGGAACAAGGAGAGGGTCAGGGAGAGGGACAGGAACAAGGAGAGGGACAAGGGAGAGGGACAGGAACAAGGAGAGGGACAAGGAGAGGGACAGGAACAAGGAGAGGGACAGGGAGAAGGACAGGGAGAGGGACAGGGGGAGGGACTGGGACAAGGGGGAGGGGGAGGGACTGGGAGAGGGACAGGGACAAGGGGGAGGGAGAGGGACAAGGGGGAGGGGGAGGGAGAGGGACAAGGGGGATACCTAGTCAGTTGTACAACTGAAATGTGTCTTACGCATATAGCGCAATCCCTCTGAATCAGAGAGGTGTGGGGGGGGGGGGGGCTGCCTTCATCAACATCCACCTCTTTGGCACCAGGGGACCAGTGTGTTCACTGCTCAGGGGCAGAATGACAGATTTTACCTTGTCAGCTCGGGGATTCGATCCAGCAGCCTTTCGGTTACTGGCCCAATGCTCAAATCACTTTGCAATGTCATAGCAGTCTATTTAGATTATTTTGGGCAGTAGTTTTACATCACCCACAACCATTCTCTCATTTGGGTTAGTTCTGGTTGTCTGTTTTTGGTTAGATAGTTTTCTCAATTTCTTTCTTTAGGTTTTTGGGCTTTTCATCGTTTCTAATTGCTGTAATTTTCTTAGGTTTTCTTTTTGAATTTGATATGTTAGCTGGTATGTCAAATATACCGTTTCTACTGCTAAGTTCACACCTTCACTATTGCAGGGAAACATTTTGTCCAGGAAGTTGTCTAGTGGGCTGACTGTGAAGACTCTGAGAGACTCTGGGTTGAGGTCAGTGGGCTGACTGTGAGGACTCTGAGAGACTCTGGGTTGAGGTCAGTGGGCTGACTGTGAGGACTCTGAGAGACTCTGGGTTTAGGTCAGTGGGCTGCCTGTGAACACTCTGAGAGACTCTGGGTTGAGGTCAGTGGGCTGACTGTGAGGACTCTGAGAGACTCTGGGTTGAGGTCAGTGGACTGACTGTGAACACTCTGAGAGACTCTGGGTTGAGGTCAGTGGGCTGAGTGTGAACACTCTGAGAGACTCTGGGTTGAGGTCAGTGGGCTGACTGTGAACTCTGGGTTGAGGTCTGGGCTGAGAGACTCTGAGAGACTCTGGGTTGAGGTCAGTGGGCTGACTGTGAACACTCTGAGACACTCTGGGTTGAGGTCAGTGGGCTGACTGTGAACACTCTGAGAGACTCTGGGTTGAGGTCAGTGGGCTGACTGTGAACACTCTGAGAGACTCTGGGTTGAGGTCAGTGGGCTGACTGTGAGGACTCTGAGAGACTCTGGGTTGAGGTCAGTGGGCTGACTGTGAACACTCTGAGAGACTCTGGGTTGAGGTCAGTGATAAAGTAATCTACAGTACTACTGCCAAGAAATGAGTTATAGGTGTACGTGCTGTAGGAGTCCCCTTGAAGCCTACCGTCTCCCCCCCTCTCTCTCTCCCCCCCATCTGTCTCTGGTTCTTCTCCTGGCTGTAGACCTATAGTCGTGTCTCACTCACACACAGACGCCTGCCAATTACTGGTCTTTATTTAAAGGGCGTGTTCAGTTTACTTCCTTTGTCAGCACACGTTAGCCCACACACACACACACACACACACACACACACACACACACACACACACACACACACACACACACACACACACACACACTACAAGGCCAGATCTCCCTCATTCCTCTATCTGTTTAGGTAAACCTCTCTTTTGAATCACATTCTCTACAGCTCTTACCTCTGTAGACACCTAGCATAAACATAACATTAACTTCAACTACTAGTCAAAGGCCTCTTAGCTAAACGAATCTGCATCCAATTATTAGACTGGTCGATTGTCTGGTCGATAGGCTGTTGGTCGCCTGAGTTTTTATGGTTGTTGAGCAGTAGCAAATATACACTACAAACATACACTACAAATATACTCTACATGACCAAAAGTATTTGGTCCATGGGGCGACGCACAATTGGCCTAGCGTCGTCCGGGTTAGGGAGGGTTTGGCCGGTAGGGATGTCCTTGTCTCATCGCCCACCAGCGACTCCTGTGGCGGGCCGGGTGCACGGTGTTTCCTCCGACACATTGGTGCGGCTGGCTTCCGGGTTGGATGCGCGCTGTGTTAAGAAGCTGTGCGGCTTGGTTGGGTTGTGTTTCGGAGGACGCATGGCTTTCGACCTTCGTCTCTCCCGTACAGGGGCGATGAATAAAAAATTAGGGAGAAAAGGGGGTAAAATTTAACAACAAAAAATACAAATAAAATATTAATGACTGAAGGAGTCACTCGCCCCAACAAGATAACTTGAGAAAGTACAATATTAATAATGGCTGAAGGAGTCACTCGCCCCAACAAGATAACTTGAGAAAGTACAATAATATAATAATATAATAATAATAACTTGAGAAAGCACATGTCTGTCAATGCAATGCCGGCCGACCAGGGAACAGTGAGTTAACTGCCTGTTCAGGGGAACAGTGGGTTAACTGCCTGTTCAGGGGAACAGTGGGTTAACTGCCTGTTCAGGGGAACAGTGGGTTAACTGCCTGTTCAGGGGAACAGTGAGTTAACTGCCTGTTCAGGGGAACAGTGGGTTAACTGGCTTGTTCAGGGGAACAGTGGGTTAAACTGCCTTATTCAGGGGGACAGTGGGTTAACTGCCTTATTCAGGGGAACAGTGGGTTAACTGCCTTGTTCAGGGGAACAGTGGGTTAAACTGCCTGTTCAGGGGAACAGTGGGTAAACTGCCTGTTCAGGGGAACAGTGGGTTAACTGCCTGTTCAGGGGAACAGTGGGTTAACTGCCTCTTCAGGGGAACAGTGGGTTAACTGCCTTGTTCAGGGGAACAGTGGGTTAAACTGCCTGTTCAGGGGAACAGTGGGTAAACTGCCTGTTCAGGGGAACAGTGGGTTAACTGCCTGTTTAGGGGAACAGTGGGTTAAACTGCCTTGTTCAGGGGTTGAACGACACATTTTTACCTCAATTAATTCACCTTTTGTTTACGACAGATTTGTACCTTGTCAGCTCGGGGGTTTGAACTCGCAACCTTCCGGTTACTGGCCCAGCGCTCTAACCACTAGGCTACCTGCTCTAACCACTAGGCTACCTGCTCTAACCACTAGGCTACCTGCTCTAACCACTAGGCTACCTGCCGCCCCTCTAACCACTAGGCTACCTGCTGGTTACTGGCCCAGCGCTCTAACCACTAGGCTACCTGCTGGTTACTGGCCCAGCGCTCTAACCACTAGGCTACCTGCTCTAACCACTAGGCTACCTGCTGGTTACTGGCCCAGCGCTCTAACCACTAGGCTACCTGCTCTAACCACTAGGCTACCTGCTCTAACCACTAGGCTACCTGCTGGTTACTGGCCCAGCGCTCTAACCACTAGGCTACCTGCTCTAACCACTAAGCTACCTGCTGGTTACTGGCCCAGCGCTCTAACCACTAGGCTACCTGCTCTAACCACTAGGCTACCTGCCGCCCCTCTAACCACTAGGCTACCTGCTGGTTACTGGCCAAGCGCTCTAACTACTAGGCTACCTGCTCTAACCACTAGGCTACCTGCTCTAACCACTAGGCTACCTGCTCTAACCACTAGGCTACCTGCTAGTTACTGGCCCAGCGCTCTAACCACTAGGCTACCTGCTCTAACCACTAGGCTACCTGCTCTAACCACTAGGCTACCTGCTCTAACCACTAGGCTACCTGCTCTAACCACTAGGCTACCTGCCGCCCCTCTAACCACTAGGCTACCTGCTGGTTACTGGCCCAGCGCTCTAACCACTAGGCTACCTGATCTAACCACTAGGCTACCTGCTCTAACCACTAGGCTACCTGCTCTAACCACTAGGCTACCTGCTCTAACCACTAGGCTACCTGCCGCCCCTCTAACCACTAGGCTACCTGCTGGTTACTGGCCCAGCGCTCTAACTACTAGGCTTCCTGCTCTAACCACTAGGCTACCTGCTCTAACCACTAGGCTACCTGCTGGTTACTGGCCCAGCGCTCTAACCACTAGGCTACCTGCTCTAACCACTAGGCTACCTGCTCTAACACTAGGCTACCTGCTGGTTACTGGCCCAGCGCTCTAACCACTAGGCTACCTGCTCTAACCACTAGGCTACCTGCTCTAACCACTAGGCTACCTGCTGGTTACTGGCCCAGCGCTCTAACCACTAGGCTACCTGCTCTAACCACTAGGCTACCTGCTCTAACCACTAGGCTACCTGCTGGTTACTGGCCCAGCGCTCTAACCACTAGGCTACCTGCTCTAACCACTAGGCTACCTGCTGGTTACTGGCCCAGCGCTCTAACCACTAGGCTACCTGCTCTAACCACTAGGCTACCTGCTCAGCTACCTGCTCTAACCACTAGGCTACCTGCTCTAACCACTAGGCTACCTGCCGCCCCTCTAACCACTAGGCTACCTGCTGATTACTGGCCCAGCGCTCTAACTACTAGGCTACCTGCTCTAACCACTAGGCTACCTGCTCTAACCACTAGGCTACCTGCTCTAACCACTAGGCTACCTGCTGGTTACTGGCCCAGCGCTCTAACCACTAGGCTACCTGCTCTAACCACTAGGCTACCTGCTCTAACCACTAGGCTACCTGCTCTAACCACTAGGCTACCTGCTCTAACCACTAGGCTACCTGCTGGTTACTGGCCCAGCACTCTAACCACTAGGCTACCTGCTCTAACCACTAGGCTACCTGCTCTAACCACTAGGCTACCTGCTCTAACCACTAGGCTACCTGGTCTAACCACTAGGCTACCTGCTGGTTACTGGCCCAGCACTCTAACCACTAGGCTACCTGCTCTAACCACTAGGCTACCTGCCCTAACCACTAGGCTACATGCCTCTAACCACTAGGCTACCTGCTCTAACCACTAGGCTACCTCCTCTAACCACTAGGCTACCTGCTCTAACCACTAGGCTACCTGCTGGTTACTGACCCAGCGCTCTAACCACTAGGCTACCTGCTCTAACCACTAGGCTACCTGCTCTAACCACTAGGCTACCTGCTCTAACCACTAGGCTACCTGCCTCTAACCACTAGGCTACCTGCCTCTAACCACTAGGCTACCTGCCTCTAACCACTAGGCTACCTGCTCTAACCACTAGGCTACCTGCTCTAACCACTAGGCTACCTGCCGCCCCTCTAACCACTAGGCTACCTGCTGGTTACCGGCCCAGCGCTCTAACCACTAGGCTACCTGCTCTAACCACTAGGCTACCTGCTCTAACCACTAGGCTACCTGCTGGTTACTGGCCCAGCACTCTAACCACTAGGCTACCTGCTCTAACCACTAGGCTACCTGCTCTAACCACTAGGCTACCTGCTCTAACCACTAGGATACCTGCTCTAACCACTAGGCTACCTGCTCTAACCACTAGGCTACCTGCTCTAACCACTAGGCTACCTGCTGGTTACTGGCCCAGCGCTCTAACCACTAGGCTACCTGCTCTAACCACTAGGCTACCTGCTGGTTACTGGCCCAGCGCTCTAACCACTTGGCTACTTGCCACCCCTCTAACCACTAGGCTACCTGCTACCCCTCTAACCACTAGGCTACCTGCCACCCCTCTAACCACTAGGCTACCTGCTGGTTACTGGCCCAACGCTCTAACCACTACGCCAGGGAGAGAGAGGTGAGCGTGCTGGAGGTACCTGTACCAGACAGGGGAGACAGACCAGGGAGAGAGGGGTGAGTGTGCTGGAGGTATCTGTACCAGACAGGGGAGACAGACCAGGGAGAGAGGGGTGAGTGTGCTGGAGGTATCTGTACCAGACAGGGGAGACAGACCAGGGAGAGAGGGGTGAGTGCTGGAGGTATCTGTACCAGACAGGGGAGACAGACCAGGGAGAGAGGGGTGAGTGCTGGAGGTATCTGTACCAGACAGGGGAGACAGACCAGGAAGAGAGGGGTGAGTGTGCTGGAGGTATCTGTACCAGACAGGGGAGACAGACCAGGGAGAGAGGGGTGAGTGCTGGAGGTATCTGTACCAGACAGGGGAGACAGACCAGGGAGAGAGGGGTGAGTGCTGGAGGTATCTGTACCAGACAGGGGAGACAGATCAGGGAGAGAGGGGTGAGTGCTGGAGGTATCTGTACCAGACAGGGGAGACAGACCAGGGAGAGAGGGGTGAGTGCTGGAGGTATCTGTACCAGACAGGGGAGACAGACCAGGGCAGACGGTGAACAGTGCAGTATCTGCTTGGGAGAAGCTTTTTTGGAGAGGCAGATTCCTTGTAGAAAATCCCACCTAGATCACCAGTCTCTGTCCCCTGTTTTTCTCCCCCCATGTGCAAAAGGAGGTCAGCTAGATATATCACTTCAGTTTCGGTGAATGGTACTTTACAACGTCCTAACAAAGTGGTCCTGTGGCTGTTGTATTTGGGAGATGGCGAGGAAACCTTCAAAGGCCTGTGCATTTGGGTGTGGGGGGGGGAGGCTGTGAAACTCTCCTGCAGTTGTTGGGCTCAAGGGCTTTGACACCTCTCACTTCACACCTCCGAGCTCATTGAAGTTGCAGACAGACCTGTTCTGTCCTTAACTTAGCATTCAGTCCTTACAAAGTAAAATATATCATTGTCATTTATTTTTTCTTCTTGGATTACAAGTACTATGTCTGTCTGTCTGTCTGTCTGTCTGTCTGTCTGTCTGTCTGTCTGTCTGTCTGTCTGTCTGTCTGTCTGTCTGTCTGTCTGTCTGTCTGTCTGTCTGTCTGTCTGTCTGTCTGTCTGTCTGTCTGTCTGTCTGTCTGTCTGTCTGTCTGTCTGTCTGTCTGTCTGTCTGTCTGTCTGTCTGCCTGCCTGCCTGCCTGCCTGCCTGCCTGCCTGCCTGCCTGCCTGCCTGCCTGCCTGCCTGCCTGCCTGCCTGCCTGCCTGCCTGCCTGCCTGCCTGCCTGCCTGCCTGCCTGCCTGCCTGCCTGCCTGCCTGCCTGCCTGCCTGCCTGCCTGCCTGCCTGCCTGCCTGCCTGCCTGCCTGCCTGCCTGCCTGCCTGCCTGCCTGCCTGCCTGCCTGCCTGCCTGCCTGCCTGCCTGCCTGCCTGCCTGCCTGCCTGCCTGCCTGCCTGCCTGCCTGCCTGCCTGCCTGCCTGCCTGCCTGCCTGCCTGCCTGCCTGCCCTGCCTGCCTGCCTGCCTGCCTGCCTGCCTGCCTGCCTGCCTGCCTGCCTGCCTGCCTGCCTGCCTGCCTGCCTGCCTGCCTGCCTGCCTGCCTGCCTGCCTGCCTGCCTGCCTGCCTGCCTGCCTGCCTGCCTGCCTGCCTGCCTGCCTGCCTGCCTGCCTGCCTGCCTGCCTGCCTGCCTGCCTGCCTGCCTGCCTGCCTGCCTGTGTTTTGGAGCCGTTTACCACTTACTGTAGTAGCCTAGTGTATGATCTGGGTTAGAGATCCCCCTCGGCGACCAGCCCATTGTGACAGTGGTTGCTACACGTTGTGAGACTGGTTGCCTAGCAGAGTAACCCATTGTTGAATTGACATGTTCCCACGATTCACACTGACCCTCCCCCTCTTCATCCCTCTCTCTTCACGTTTTATCGAGGCCTGTAATCTCGTCTTTCACTGTGTGTTATTGTAGGACAGAACAGAGGCTGAAAAACACTATTGTAAGAGAGAGAGAGAGAGAGAGAGAGAGAGAGAGAGAGAGAGAGAGAGAGAGAGAGAGAGAGAGAGACACAGAGAGAGGTGCTTGTCTCTCTACCAGTGTCTGTTGGGGTGGTCAGTCAGCAAGGTTGGCTATCACAGTGACATCATATGGTCATCAGTGACATCATATGGTCATCAGTGACATCATATGGTCATCAGTGACATCATATGGGATGAAATAAGAAGGACAGCTGGAGCAGTGTAGTTGTGTGCAGACTGACTCTGTGTTGAGTCTGTTTCTGCACTATGAGACTGGCACACAGCTGTTGCTCTCTCACTCTGTCATTGTTTGTTATATGCTTTTCACTGCAGGCTACAGATACTCTGTCTGTCTCTGTCTCCTAGTTCCCTGGCCAGCCCTGGTCTGGGCTAGAGGTAGTTCCCTAGCCAGCCCTGGTCTGGGCTAGAGGTAGTTCCCTGGCCAGCGCTGGTCTGGGCTAGAGGTAGTTCCCTGGCCAGCCCTGGTCGGGGCTAGAGGTAGTTCCCTGGCCAGCCCTGGTCTGGGCTAGAGGTAGTTCCCTGGCCAGCCCTGGTCTGGGTTAGAGGTAGTTCCCTGGCCAGCCCTGGTCTGGGCTAGAGGTAGGTCCCTGGCCAGCCCTGGTCTGGGTTAGAGGTAGTTCGCTGGCCAGCGCTGGTCTGGGCTAGAGGTAGTTCCCTGGCCAGCCCTGGTCTGGGCTAGAGGTAGGTCCCTGGCCAGCGCTGGTCTTGTCTAGAGGTAGTACCCTGGCCAGCCCTGGTCTGGGCTAGAGGTAGTTCCCTGGCCAGCCCTGGTCTGGGCTAGAGGTAGGTCCCTGGCCAGCGCTGGTCTGGGCTAGAGGTAGGTCCCTGGCCAGCGCTGGTCTGGACTAGAGGTAGGTCCCTGGCCAGCGCTGGTCTGGACTAGAGGTAGGTCCCTGGCCAGCGCTGGTCTGGGCTAGAGGTAGGTCCCTGGTCTGGGCTAGAGGTAGGTCCCTGGCCAGCCCTGGTTTGGGCTAGAGGTAGGTCCCTGGTCTGGGCTAGAGGTAGTTCCCTGGCCAGCCCTGGTCCGGACTAGAGGTAGTTCCCTGGCCAGCCCTGGTCCGGACTAGAGGTAGTTCCCTGGCCAGCCCTGGTCTGGACTAGAGGTAGTTCCCTGGCCAGCCCTGGTCGGGGCTAGAGGTAGTTCCCTGGCCAGCCCTGGTCGGGGCTAGAGGTAGTTCCCTGGCCAGCCCTGGTCGGGGCTAGAGGTAGTTCCCTGGCCAGCCCTGGTCGGGGCTAGAGGTAGTTCCCTGGCCAGCCCTGGTCTGGGCTAGAGGTAGTTCCCTGGCCAGCCCTGGTCTGGGCTAGAGGTAGTTCCCTGGCCAGCCCTGGTCTGGGCTAGAGGTAGTTCCCTGGCCAGCCCTGGTCTGGGCTAGAGGCAGTTCCCTGGCCAGCCCTGGTCTGGACTAGAGGCAGTTCCCTGGCCAGCCCTGGTCTGGGCTAGAGGTAGGTCCCTAGCCAGCCCTGGTCTGGGCTAGAGGTAGGTCCCTGGCCAGCCCTGGTCTGGGCTAGAGGTAGTTCCCTGACCAGCCCTGGTCTGGGCTAGAGGTAGGTCCCTGGCCAGCCCTGGTCTGGACTAGAGGTAGTTCCCTGGCCAGCCCTGGTCGGGGCTAGAGGTAGTTCCCTGGCCAGCCCTGGTCTGGGCTAGAGGTAGTTCCCTGGCCAGCCCTGGTCTGGGCTAGAGGTAGTTCCCTGGCCAGCCCTGGTCGGGGCTAGAGGTAGGTCCCTGGCCAGCCCTGGTCTGGGCTAGAGGCAGTTCCCTGGCCTGGTCTGGGCTAGAGGTAGGTCCCTGGCCAGCCCTGGTCGGGGCTAGAGGTAGTTCCCTGGCCTGGTCTGGGCTAGAGGTAGTTCCCTGGCCAGCCCTGGACTAGAGGTAGAGCAGTGTGTTGTCTGAATGTTAGGAGTTTTTAATTATCAGGTCAGTCCTCTCCAGTCTATCTACTGAACTCAGGTCAGTCCTCTCCAGTCTCTACGGAACTCAGGTCAGTCCTCTCCAGTCTCTACTGAACTCAGGTCAGTCCTCTCCAGTTTCTACTGAACTCAGGTCAGTCCTCTCCAGTCTCTACTGAACTCAGGTCAGTCCTCTCCAGTCTATCTACTGAACTCAGGTCAGTCCTCTCCAGTCTCTACTGAACTCAGGTCAGACCTCTCCAGTCTCTACTGAACTCAGGTCAGTCCTCTCCAGTCTATCTACTGAACTCAGGTCAGTCCTCTCCAGTCTATCTACTGAACTCAGGTCAGTCCTCTCCAGTCTCTACTGAACTCAGGTCAGTCCTCTCCAGTCTCTACTGAACTCAGGTCAGTCCTCTCCAGTCTCTACTGAACTCAGGTCAGTCCTCTCCAGTCTCTACTGAACTCAGGTCAGTCCTCTCCAGTCTCTACTGAACTCAGGTCAGTCCTCTCCAGTCTCTACTGAACTCAGGTCAGTCCTACTCTCAGTCAGTCTCTCCAGTCTCTACTGAACTCAGGTCAGTCCTCTCCAGTCTCTACTGAACTCAGGTCAGTCCTCTCCAGTCTCTACTGAACTCAGGTCAGTCCTCTCCAGTCTCTACTGAACTCAGGTCAGTCCTCTCCAGTCTCTACTGAACTCAGGTCAGTCCTCTCCAGTCTCTACTGAACTCAGGTCAGTCCTCTCCAGTCTCTACTGAACTCAGGTCAGTCCTCTCCAGTCTCTACTGAACTCAGGTCAGTCCTCTCCAGTCTATCTACTGAACTCAGGTCAGTCCTCTCCAGTCTCTACTGAACTCAGGTCAGTCCTCTCCAGTCTACTGAACTCAGGTCAGTCCTCTCCAGTCTCTACTGAACTCAGGTCAGTCCTCTCCAGTCTCTACTGAACTCAGGTCAGTCCTCTCCAGTCTCTACTGAACTCAGGTCAGTCCTCTCCAGTCTCTACTGAACTCAGGTCAGTCCTCTCCAGTCTCTACTGAACTCAGGTCAGTCCTCTCCAGTCTCTACTGAACTCAGGTCAGTCCTCTCCAGTCTCTACTGAACTCAGGTCAGTCCTCTCCAGTCTATCTACTGAACTCAGGTCAGTCCTCTCCAGTCTATCTACTGAACTCAGGTCAGTCCTCTCCAGTCTCTACTAACTCAGGTCAGTCCTCTCCAACTGAACTCAGGTCAGTCCTCTCCAGTCAGTCCTCAGTCCTCTCCAGTCTCTACTGAACTCAGGTCAGTCCTCTCCAGTCTCTACTGAACTCAGGTCAGTCCTCTCCAGTCTCTACTGAACTCAGGTCAGTCCTCTCCAGTCTCTACTGAACTCAGGTCAGTCCTCTCCAGTCTATCTACTGAACTCAGGTCAGTCCTCTCCAGTCTCTACTGAACTCAGGTCAGTCCTCTCCAGTCTATCTGAACTCAACTCAGGAACTCAGTCAGTCCTCTCCAGTCTATCTACTGAACTCAGGTCAGTCCTCTCCAGTCTCTACTGAACTCAGGTCAGTCCTCTCCAGTCTCTACTGAACTCAGGTCAGTCCTCTCCAGTCTCTACTGAACTCAGGTCAGTCCTCTCCAGTCTCTACTGAACTCAGGTCAGTCCTCTCCAGTCTATCTACTGAACTCAGGTCAGTCCTCTCCAGTCTCTACTGAACTCAGGTCAGTCCTCTCCAGTCTATCTACTGAACTCAGGTCAGTCCTCTCCAGTCTCTACTGAACTCAGGTCAGTCCTCTCCAGTCTATCTACTGAACTCAGGTCAGTCCTCTCCAGTCTATCTACTGAACTCAGGTCAGTCCTCTCCAGTCTCTACTGAACTCAGGTCAGTCCTCTCCAGTCTATCTACTGAACTCAGGTCAGTCCTCTCCAGTCTCTACTGAACTCAGGTCAGTCCTCTCCAGTCTATCTACTGAACTCAGGTCAGTCCTCTCCAGTCTATCTACTGAACTCAGGTCAGTCCTCTCCAGTCTCTACTGAACTCAGGTCAGTCCTCTCCAGTCTCTACTGAACTCAGGTCAGTCCTCTCCAGTCTCTACTGAACTCAGGTCAGTCCTCTCCAGTCTCTACTGAACTCAGGTCAGTCCTCTCCAGTCTCTACTGAACTCAGGTCAGTCCTCTCCAGTCTCTACTGAACTACAGTCCTCTCCAGTCTATCTACTGAACTCAGGTCAGTCCTCTCCAGTCTATCTACTGAACTCTCAGGTCAGTCCTCTCCAGTCTATCTACTGAACTCAGGTCAGTCCTCTCCAGTCTCTACTGAACTCAGGTCAGTCCTCTCCAGTCTATCTACTGAACTCAGGTCAGTCCTCTCCAGTCTCTACTGAACTCAGGTCAGTCCTCTCCAGTCTATCTACTGAACTCAGGTCAGTCCTCTCCAGTCTCTACTGAACTCAGGTCAGTCCTCTCCAGTCTCTACTGAACTCAGGTCAGTCCTCTCCAGTCTATCTACTGAACTCAGGTCAGTCCTCTCCAGTCTCTACTGAACTCAGTCTCTACTGAACTCAGGTCAGTCCTCTCCAGTCTCTACTGAACTCAGGTCAGTCCTCTCCAGTCTCTACTGAACTCAGGTCAGTCCTCTCCAGTCTCTACTGAACTCAGGTCAGTCCTCTCCAGTCTATCTACTGAACTCAGGTCAGTCCTCTCCAGTCTATCTACTGAACTCAGGTCAGTCCTCTCCAGTCTCTACTGAACTCAGGTCAGTCCTCTCCAGTCTCTACTGAACTCAGGTCAGTCCTCTCCAGTCTCTAGGTCAGTCCCTCTCCAGTCTCTACTGAACTCAGGTCAGTCCTCTCCAGTCTCTACTGAACTCAGGTCAGTCCTCTCCAGTCTCTACTGAACTCAGGTCAGTCCTCTCCAGTCTCTACTGAACTCAGGTCAGTCCTCTCCAGTCTATCTACTGAACTCAGGTCAGTCCTCTCCAGTCTCTACTGAACTCAGGTCAGTCCTCTCCAGTCTCTACTGAACTCAGGTCAGTCCTCTCCAGTCTCTACTGAACTCAGGTCAGTCCTCTCCAGTCTCTACTGAACTCAGGTCAGTCCTCTCCAGTCTCTACTGAACTCAGGTCAGTCCTCTCCAGTCTATCTACTGAACTCAGGTCAGTCCTCTCCAGTCTATCTACTGAACTCAGGTCAGTCCTCTCCAGTCTCTACTGAACTCAGGTCAGTCCTCTCCAGTCTATCTACTGAACTCAGGTCAGTCCTCTCCAGTCTCTACTGAACTCAGGTCAGTCCTCTCCAGTCTCTACTGAACTCAGGTCAGTCCTCTCCAGTCTCTACTGAACTCAGGTCAGTCCTCTCCAGTCCTCTCCAGGTCAGTCCTCTCCAGTCTATCTACTGAACTCAGGTCAGTCCTCTCCAGTCTATCTACTGAACTCAGGTCAGTCCTCTCCAGTCTCTACTGAACTCAGGTCAGTCCTCTCCAGTCTCTACTGAACTCAGGTCAGTCCTCTCCAGTCTATCTACTGAACTCAGGTCAGTCTCAATACATTCATAACAACTGCTTTCCACATGGAACCTTTTCTACATTTAGTTTCTGTCTCAATGTGAAACATCTCACAATAGTAGTAATTCTCGTCTCGTGGTGTTTTCATATAGTGATGACACGTTTAGACATGTAACCTTGAACAGTCTGATATTGTATTAACTCCTAGTGTGAATGAGAGGTGAAGAGGTTTGAAAGAAGTAAGGAATCTCCTGCTACACACACACACACACACACACACACACACACACACACACACACACACACACACACACACACACACACACACACACACACACACACACACACACACACACACACACACACAGACAGAGAGAGCTTTATGGTTGTTTTAACCAGAGACCGGTCAGTATGTGCCTTCCATTCCACACATAACCATTAAATCGCGGTGCACACATGATGCCTGTTTGCGGCTGTGTGTTCCAACAGGAATGTGTGTGTATTGGCTCCTTTATGAATGAGGGTGTGTATTGTGTGTGTAATGTGTGTGTATTGGCTCCTTTACTAATATATGAATGAGGGTGTGTATTTTGATAGTCCTGATACCTCAGCTGGCATGTTTTATCTTGGGAACCGTGTGTGTGTGTCCGTCTGTCCGTCCGTCCAACTGCCAAGGCCAGCAATGAACAGATGTCATTCCCACATCTCCGTTAGACTCAGACAGCCGCACAAACATTCAGTCACGCTGAGAAACGTGTGTATTTTCCCCCAGCAGTGTGATATATGACCTGTGTTACTCAGTTACTCAGTCCTGGCTGTCCACGGTGGGGGGTGAGACAGGTCCTGGCTGTCCACGGTGGGGGGTGAGACAGGTCCTGGCTGTCCACGGTGGGGGGTGAGACAGGTCCTGGCTGTCCACGGTGGGGGGTGAGACAGGTCCTGGCTGTCCACTGTGGGGGGTGAGACAGGTCCTGGCTGTCCACGGTGGGGGGTGAGACAGGTCCTGGCTGTCCACGGTGCCGGTGAGACAGGTCCTGGCTGGCTGTCCACGGTGCCGGTGAGACAGGTCCTGGCTGGCTGTCCATGGTGGAGGGTGAGACAGGTCCTGGCTGTCCACTGTGGGGGGTGAGACAGGTCCTGGCTGTCCACGGTGGGGGGTGAGACAGGTCCTGGCTGTCCACGGTGGGGGGTGAGACAGGTCCTGGCTGTCCACGGTGGGGGGTGAGACACGTCCTGGCTGTCCACGGTGCCGGTGAGACAGGTCCTGGCTGGCTGTCCACGGTGCCGATGAGACAGGTCCTGGCTGGCTGTCCACGGTGGAGGGTGAGACAGGTCCTCGCTGTCCACGGTGGGGGGTGAGACAGGTCCTGGCTGGCTTTGCACGGTGGGGGTGAGGCAGGTCCTGGCTGGCTGTCCACGGTGGGGGGTGAGACAGGTCCTGGCTGGCTGTCCACGGTGGGGGGTGAGACAGGTCCTGGCTGGCTGTCCACGATGGGGGTGAGATAGGTCCTGGCTGTCCACGGTGGGGGTGAGACACGTCCTGGCTGTCCACGGTGCCGGTGAGACAGGTCCTGGCTGGCTGTCCACGGTGCCGATGAGACAGGTCCTGGCTGGCTGTCCACGGTGGAGGGTGAGACAGGTCCTCGCTGTCCACGGTGGGGGTGAGACAGGTCCTGGCTGGCTTTGCACGGTGGGGGTGAGGCAGGTCCTGGCTGGCTGTCCACGGTGGGGGGTGAGACAGGTCCTGGCTGGCTGTCCACGGTGGGGGGTGAGACAGGTCCTGGCTGGCTGTCCACGATGGGGGGGTGAGATAGGTCCTGGCTGTCCACGGTGGGGGTGAGACAGGTCCTGGCTGGCTGTCCACGGTGGGGGTGAGACAGGTCCTGGCTGTCCACGGTGGGGGTGAGACAGACTGCCACCCCCTCTATCCCCTCTCCCTCTCGCTATGTTTTCATTCTCTTTCCACCCAGGCTTTCTTTTTCTCTCTCTATCCATTAATCTAGTTCAGTCCTCTATAATTCACTACCTGTTTGTTTACTTCTCTCCTTTTCTCTGACCACCCCCCCTCTCTTTCTCTAAACCTTCCTCTCTCCTTTTCTCTGACCTCCCCCTCTCTCTTTCTCTAAATCTTCCTCTCTCCTTTTCTCTGACCACCCCCCTCTTTTCTCTAAATCTTCCTCTCTCCTTTTCTCTGACCACCCCATCTCTCTTTCTCTAAACCTTCCTCTCTCCTTTTCTCTGACCACCCCCTCTCTCTTTCTCTAAACCTTCCTCTCTCCTTTTCTCTGACCACCCCATCTCTCTTTCTCTAAACCTTCCTCTCCTTTTCTCTGACCTCCCCCTCTCTCTTTCTCTAAACCTTCCTCTCTCCTTTTCTCTGACCACCCTCTCTCTTTCTCTAAACCTTCCTCTCTCCTTTTCTCTGACCACTCCCTCTCTCTTTCTCTAAACCTTCCTCTCTCATTTTCTCTGACCTCCCCCTCTCTCTTTCTCTAAATCTTGCTCTCTCCTTTTCTCTGACCACTCCCTCTCTCTTTCTCTAAACCTTCCTCTCTCATTTTCTCTGACCTCCCCCTCTCTCTTTCTCTAAATCTTCCTCTCTCCTTTTCTCTGACCACCCCATCTCTCTTTCTCTAAACCTTCCTCTCTCCTTTTCTCTGACCTCCCCCTCTCTCTTTCTCTAAATCTTCCTCTCTCCTTTGGTGTGGGCAGGTGAGGTGGCAGGTAGAGTTACCTGGTGAAACCTGACCTGTGCCCCTTCTTCCATTCACCAGAGATGCTCTGTTCCTTTCCCGTGAATTAGCCTCTGTCCCTGTTCAACTGAATCAAAACACCTCTGTTCTCTCTCTCAGGGATGAGCACTGGGGGGGGGATGAGAGCTCACAGGATGACAGAACATGCACATTTCTCCCTGTATGGACTTATACAGCTGTAGTCTAGTGTGTGTTGTGACTGACTGACTGACTGTTGGTCGGGCCTCTTATTTTAAGTCGATTGAATCAGAAACAAAAGACCTAAGCAGGGGGAGATGGGGAGAGGAGGGGAGAGGAGAGGGGAGAGGAGGGGAGGGGAGAGGAGAGGAGAGGGGAGAGGAGAGGAGGGGAGGGGAGGGGAGAGGAGGAGGAGGAGGGGAGAGGAGGAGGAGACAGGAGAGGAGGAGGAGGAGAGGGGAGAGGAGGAGGAGGAGACAGGAGAGGGGAGAGGAGGAGACGGGAGAGGGGAGAGGAGGAGGAGGAGAGGGGAGAGGAGGAGGAGGAGACAGGAGAGGGGAGAGGAGGAGACGGGAGAGGGGAGAGGAGGAGGAGGAGAGGGGGAGAGGAGGAGACAGGAGGAGGAGAGGGGGAGGAGGAGACAGGAGAGGAGGAGGAGGAGGAGGAGAGGGGAGAGGAGGAGGAGACAGGAGGAGGAGAGGGGAGGGGAGGAGGAGAGGGGAGAGGAGGAGAGGAGGAGAGGGAGAGGAGGAGGAGACGGGAGAGGGGAGAGGAGGGGGAGAGGTGGAGGAGGAGACAGGAGGAGGAGAGGGGGAGGAGGAGACAGGAGAGGAGGAGAGGAGGAGGAGGAGGGGAGAGGAGGAGGAGACAGGAGGAGGAGAGGGGAGAGGAGGAGGAGAGGGGAGAGGAGGAGGAGAGGGGAGAGGAGGAGGAGAGGGGAGAGGAGGAGGAGGAGAGGGGAGAGGAGGAGGAGACGGGAGAGGGGAGAGGAGGGGGAGAGGTGGAGGAGGAGACAGGAGGAGGAGAGGGGGGGAGGAGGAGACAGGAGAGGAGGAGAGGAGGAGGAGAGGGGAGAGGAGGAGGAGACAGGAGGAGGAGAGGGGAGAGGAGGAGGAGAGGGGAGAGGAGGAGGAGACTGGAGAGGAGGAGGAGACTGGAGGAGGAGAGGAGAGGGAGGAGGAGAGGAGAGGGGAGGAGGGGAGGGGAGGAGGAGAGGGGAGAGGAGGAGGAGAGAGGAGAGGGGAGGAGAGGGGGAGGAGGAGACGGGAGAGGGGAGGAGGAGAGGGGAGAGGAGGGGAGAGGGGAGGAGGAGGAGACGGGAGAGGAGGAGGAGACGGGAGAGGAGGAGGAGACGGGGAGGAGGGAGGAGAGGGGAGAGGAGGGGGAGAGGGGGAGAGGGGGGGAGAGGAGGAGGAGGAGACGGGAGAGGAGGAGGAGACGGGAGAGGAGGAGGAGACGGGAGAGGAGGAGGAGACGGGAGAGGAGGAGGAGAGGGGAGAGGGAGGGGGAGAGGGGAGAGGAGGGGGAGAGGAGGAGTAGACGGAAGAGGAGGAGTAGACGGGAGAGGGGAGAGGAGGAGGAGACGAGGGGGAGAAGGGAGAGGAGGAGACAGGAGAGGGGAGAGGAGGAGACGGGCGGGGGAGAGAGGAGAGGAGGAGACGGGCGGGGGGAAGGGGATAGGAGAGGAGGGAGAAAAAGGTCAGCTCCTTAATCAGTGTATTACTCTGTTGTAATGTGATTTTGTGATGCTGTGAGGTTGTTGTCGTGTGTGATGCTGTAAGGTTGTTGTCTGTGATGATGTGAGGTTGTTGTGTGTGATGCTGTAAGGTTGTTGTCTGTGATGATGTGAGGTTGTTGTGTGTGATGCTGTGAGGTTGTTGTGTGTGATGCTGTAAGGTTGTTGTCTGTGATGATGTGAGGTTGTTGTCGTGTGTGATGCTGTAAGGTTGTTGTCTGTGATGATGTGAGGTTGTTGTGTGTGATGCTGTGAGGTTGTTGTGTGTGATGCTGTAAGGTTGTTGTCTGTGATGATGTGAGGTTGTTGTGTGTGATGCTGTGAGGTTGTTGTCGTGTGTGATGCTGTGAGGTTGTTGTCTGTGATGATGTGAGGTTGTTGTGTGTGATGCTGTAAGGTTGTTGTCTGTGATGATGTGAGGTTGTTGTGTGTGATGCTGTGAGGTTGTTGTGTGTGATGCTGTAAGGTTGTTGTCTGTGATGATGTGAGGTTGTTGTCGTGTGTGATGCTGTAAGGTTGTTGTCTGTGATGATGTGAGGTTGTTGTGTGTGATGCTGTAAGGTTGTTGTCTGTGATGATGTGAGGTTGTTGTGTGTGATGCTGTGAGGTTGTTGTGTGTGATGCTGTAAGGTTGTTGTCTGTGATGATGTGAGGTTGTTGTCGTGTGTGATGCTGTAAGGTTGTTGTCTGTGATGATGTGAGGTTGTTGTGTGTGATGCTGTGAGGTTGTTGTGTGTGATGCTGTAAGGTTGTTGTCTGTGATGATGTGAGGTTGTTGTGTGTGATGCTGTGAGGTTGTTGTCGTGTGTGATGCTGTGAGGTTGTTGTCTGTGATGCTGTGAGGTTGTTGTCTGTGATGATGTGAGGTTGTTGTGTGTGATGCTGTGAGGTTGTTGTGAGTTGAAACAGGCCCCTGGGTTGACAATATCAGCTTTGGTGTTAAAAGGAAAGTTAAACTGAAATTAAATTGTGTTTTTTTTCTGGCCACACGGAACATGACAAATGACTCACTAGAAGTTAGACAGAATGTATTGAAAAGTGTTGATGATGTGTGTCTGTTCAACAGGAATGAGCGAGCTCGCTGGATCACTGCTCTGGGCCAGAGCAGCAACGACGAGAAGAACCAAGACCGGACCAGTGAGTTCACCACACACACACACACACACCTACATTCAGACAGTACTATCGAACTTGGGGCAGCAGGTAGCCTAGTGGTTGGAGCGTTGGACTAGTAACCAAAAGGTTGGTAGATCGAATCCCTGAGCTGACAAGGTACAAATACGTCGTCCTGCCCTCTGAACAAGGCAGTTAACCCACTGTTCCCCTGAACAAGGCAGTTAACCCACTGTTCCCCTGAACAAGGCAGTTTAACCCACTGTTCCCCTGAACAAGGCAGTTTAACCTACTGTTCCCCTGAACAAGGCAGTTTAACCCACTGTTCCCCTGAACAAGGCAGTTAACCCACTGTTCCCCTGAACAAGGCAGTTTAACCCACTGTTCCCCTGAACAAGGCAGTTTAACCCACTGTTCCCCTGAACAAGGCAGTTTAACCCACTGTTCCCCTGAACAAGGCAGTTTAACCCACTGTTCCCCTGAACAAGGCAGTTAACCCACTGTTCCCCTGAACAAGGCAGTTTAACCCACTGGTCCCCTGAACAGGCAGTTTAACCCACTGTTCCCCTGAACAAGGCAGTTTAAGCCACTGTCCCCCTGAACAAGGCAGTTTAACCCACTGTTCCCCTGAACAAGGCAGTTTAAGCCACTGTTCCCCAGTAGGCTGTCACTGAAAATAAAAATGTGTTCTTAGCTTACTTGCCGAGTTTAAATAAAGGTTAACTAAAAACAAAAACTTGGCTTGTCAGTGGAACTCACAATGTAGTCCCACAACACCACCTAGTGGTGACGCAGTGGAACTGTCTCCCTGTCTGAGGGAGACGACAAGGGGATTGAAAACCAAGCTGTAGGTCTGGAGTACTGCTGCTTTTCTGTCTAAATCAGTCCTTAAAGGGATACTGTGGGATGTTTTTATGTCTCTGCGTCCAGTATGAAGGAAGATAAGAGGTAGTTTTGCAAGTCAATGCTAACCATTATTAACATAATGACTGGAAGTCTACAGGAGCAATAGCATGCTAGCTGTTCCCATAGACCTCAAGTCATTTTGCTAACGGTAGTTAGTAATTGCCAAAAATCCGGAACTATCCCTTTAATTAGTGAGGAAGACTGAAACTTAGCAGTGAACTGGTTTTTGGGTCCAGATTGTAATTTGCCTGCAGTAAAGCATTAAGAGGTATAACCTGTTTAACTGCTTGAATGGTTCATCAGTTCTTGTGCATTTGGGAGTAAACACATTAGTCATTTTCAAGGCTTTTCTGTTGAACTTAATAAACAAAACAAAAATCACTGCTACGGATCAAATACACTTATTATGACTTCTACAACTTGTTTGTTACTTAATAAAAAGCCAGGACTGAAGGTTAAACTGTGTTGTCCAGGATTAGAGTTTAAACTCTGTGTTATGTTTGTGTTGTCCCAGAGTTAAAATGTAAACTCTGTTATTTTTGTATTGTCCCAGAGTTAAAATATAAACTCTGTTATTTTTGTATTGTCCCAGAATTAGAGTTTAACTCTGTGTTGTGTTGGTGTTGTCCCAGAGTTTAACTGTGTTGGGTTTGTATTGTCCCAGAGGTTAACTGTGTTGTGTTTGTATTGTCCCAGAGTTTAACTGTGTTGTGTTTGTATTGTCCCAGAGTTTAACTCTGTGTTGTGTTTGTATTGTCCCAGAGTTTAACTGTGTTGTGTTTGTATTGTCCCAGAGGTTAACTGTGTTGTGTTTGTATTGTCCCAGAGGTTAACTGTGTTGTGTTTGTGTTGTACCAGGGTTAGAGTTTAAACTCTGTGTTGTGTTTGTATTGTCCCAGAGTTTAACTGTGTTGTTTTTTTATTGTCCCAGAGGTTAACTGTGTTGTGTTTGTGTTGTACCAGGGTTAGAGTTTAAACTCTGTGTTGTGTTTGTATTGTCCCAGAGTTTAACTCCGTGTTGTGTTTGTATTGTCCCAGAGTTTAACTCTGTGTTGTGTTTGTATTGTCCCAGAGTTTAACTCTGTGTTGTGTTTGTGTTGTCCCAGAGTTTAACTCTGTGTTGTGTTTGTGTTGTCCCAGAGTTTAACTCTGTGTTGTGTTTGTGTTGTCCCAGAGTTTAACTGTGTTGTGTTTGTGTTGTACCAGGGTTAGAGTTTAAACTCTGTGTTGTGTTTGTATTGTCCCAGAGTTTAACTCTGTGTTGTGTTTGTGTTGTCCCAGATGCCATGCAGGTGGTGGTGACGAGGACATACACAGCCAAGCAGCCTGATGAGCTGTCACTGCAGGTGGCTGACGTGGTCCTGGTGTCACAGACTGTGGAGGATGGTACGTTACACTGGGAGTTTTTCCTAGCCACGTGCTTCAACACCTGCATTGCTTGCTGTTTGGGGTTTTAGGCTGGGTTTCTGTACAGCACTTTGAGACATCAGCTGATGTAGGAAGGGCTTTATGAATACATTTTATTTGATGACTGTTACTCTCATCTCTCTCTGTCTGCCTCTCTCTGCGTCTCTCTCTCTGCGTCTCTCTCTGTCTGCGTCTCTCTGCCTGCATCTCTCTCTGCCTGTCTCTCTCTGTCTGCGTCTCTCTCTCTCTCTCTCTGCCTGTCTCTCTCTGTCTGCGTCTCTCTCTCTCTCTGCCTGCATCTCTCTCTGCCTGTCTCTCTCTGTCTGCGTCTCTCTCTCTCTGTCTGCGTCTCTCTGCCTGCCTGTCTCTCTCTCCCCCTGCCTGCCTCTCTCCCCCTGCCTGCCTCTCTCTCTCTCTCTCTCTCCCCCTGCCTGCCTCTCTCTCTCTCTCTCCCCCTGCCTGCCTCTGTCTCTCCCCCTGCCTGCCTCTCTCTCTCTCCCCCTGCCTGCCTCTCTCTCTCTCTCCCCCTGCCTGCCTCTCTCCCCCTGCCTGCCTCTCTCCCCCTGCCTGCCTCTCTCTCTCTCTCCCTGCCTGCCTCTCTCTCTCTCCCCCTGCCTGCCTCTCTCCCCCTGCCTGCCTCTCTCTCTCTCTCCCCCTGCCTGCCTCTCTCTCTCTCCCCCTGCCTGCCTCTGTCTCTCCCCCTGCCTCTCACTCTCTGCCTGCCTCTGTCTCTCCCCCTGCCTGCCTCTCTCTTTCTGCCTGCCTCTCTCTCTCCCCCTGCCTGCCTCTCTCTCTCTCCTGCCTCCTCTCTCTGCCTGCCTCTCTCTTTCTGCCTGCCTCCCTCTCCCCCTGCCTGCCTCTCTCTTTCTCCCCTGCCTCTCTCTCTCCCCTGCCTGCCTCTCTCTCTCTCCCCCTGCCTGCCTCTGTCTCTCCCCCTGCCTCTCACTCTCTGCCTGCCTCTGTCTCTCCCCCTGCCTGCCTCTCTCTTTCTGCCTGCCTCTCTCTCTCTGCCTGCCTCTCTCTCTCTGCCTGCCTCTCTCTCTGCCTGCCTCTCTCTTTCTGCCTGCCTCTCTCTCTCCCCCTGCCTGCCTCTCTCTTTCTGCCTGCCTCTCTCTCTCCCCCTGCCTGCCTCTCTCTCTCTGCCTGCCTCTCTCTCTCCCCCTGCCTGCCTCTCTCTTTCTGCCTGCCTCTCTCTCTCCCCCTGCCTGCCTCTCTCTTTCTGCCTGCCTCTCTCTCTCTCTGCCTGCCTCTCTCTCTCTGCCTGCCTCTCTCTCTCCCCCTGCCTGCCTCTCTCTTTCTGCCTGCCTCTCTCTCTCTCCGTCGTCCCTCTTTCCACCTCCTCTTATTGGTCTCTCACTTGTTTTTTTTTCTCCTTGTTTCTGTTCTCCCTGGAAAGTCATTGAAAGAGATGTGTCTGTGTCGTGTTGATGCGCACACACAGTCACACACTCAAGGTCAAAGGTAATTTACCTTTGTGTCTCCATGGCAACCATCTCTTTCATGTAAAAGGGCTTTTTGTAGAACAGACAGAATAGTGCATCAAACGGACGCCATTTAAGAGCTAGCTTAGTGCTCACTTCCTGCTTTGAACAGGAAGTAATTTCCTTCAGGCCTGTGGCCCTGCAGCCCTGTGAAGTGATTTCCTTCAGGCCTGTGGCCCTGCAGCCCTGTGAAGTGATTTTCTGAAGGGTAAATAAAGGAATATAGAGTGCTGTGTGTCTCTCTTTCAGGCTGGTATGAGGGCGAGCGACTCCGTGATGGCGAGAGGGGTTGGTTCCTGTCAGAATGTGCTGAACCAATCACGTGCCAGGCCACAATTGAGCGCAACGTGCAGAGGATGGACCGCCTCCAGGGGCTGGAAACCAATGTGTGATCCGGAACTGCAGGCTCCACCCACTAATTACACAACCCTCTTCTCAGACAGACCAATGAGTGATCCGGAACTGCAGGCTCCACCCACTAATTACACAAAGCCTCTTCTCAGACAGACCAATGAGTGAACCGTATGCCAACGACGGCATTTGACCAATGTTGAGCGGACCATCACTGAATACACCAATGAGCTGCCCTCAAGCACTTATCAACCAATGAGAGAGCTGACTGACACTAAAATGCACCAATATAATCTCTCCGTGGGTCAACAGACAAAATGTATGTGTGAGCCTTGCCTGCTGCTGTGTATCTGTTAGAATGTGGTTTATGATTGTTGCCCCATGCAGTGTAACGTTCTCCGCCTTCTGCCGTAACGAAATTTGACCCTGTGACCTGTCGACAACACTCTGATTCCTCCCCCTGATGGGAGACTGGCCAACCACTGTCCGTGTAACTGTTGCCCCGATGGACATCCCCCTTGAACACACACAGAGGACGTGCTGGGGTCAAAGTTCAAAACTGCCGCGTACAGAGTGGACACCGAATGTAGGACGGCGCATTCAAAATGATGTGGACACAGATTCGTTTGATCAACTGTTTCCTTCTGAAAGACTCCCCAGGAGTTTCCATGAATGAAACTTACCCTCTCTACTACATAGTAACTAACAATTTATATGAGCCAAACAACTATGTTGATGATCTGTATATATATTTGTTTTAATTGTCATTCTTTTTAAAATTCCTGTTTGTCCTGGTGTGATGAGACTGATGAATTGGCTGAGTGAATAGAGCCAACATGGCTCACTGTCCAGTTCAGTTTCACCTCTGCTCTGTGGTCAGGCTATAGTGTGTGATGAGACTGATGAATTGGCTGAGTGAATGGAGCCAACATGGCTCACTGTCCAGTTCAGTTTCACCTCTGCTCTGTGGTCAGGCTATAGTGTGTGATGAGACTGATGAATTGGCTGAGTGAATGGAGCCAACATGGCTCACCGTCCAGTTCAGTTTCACCTCTGCTCTGTGGTCAGGCTATAGTGTGTGATGAGACTGATGAATTGGCTGAGTGAATGGAGCCAACATGGCTCACCGTCCAGTTCAGTTTCACCTCTGCTCTGTGGTCAGGCTATAGTGTGTGATGAGACTGATGAATTGGCTGAGTGAATGGAGCCAACATGGCTCACCGTCCAGTTCAGTTTCACCTCTGCTCTGTGGTCAGGCTATAGTGTGTGATGAGACTGATGGGGAAGAGGCTCATTGTAAAGATACACAAATGGCTCTGTACTTCCAACGTATCTGTGTGTGTGCAACTGGGAGGCCATTTGTAATGTAACTGAATGTGACAAATGTTCCAAAATGGCCATAACACGTCCCTGTGTGGTTAGTAGGAGGCTGTGTGACTGCTGAAGAGGCTGAATGTACAGTAAGGAGCCAAAATGGTGGACTGAAGGGTCCAGTTTCCACACTTCCCTCTGGTTAGAAGGTGACAGTATAGTGAGGCTGTATGTTATGATGGCCTACAAAGGCAAAAAGAAACTCCCACCACCATGCCTACTCCCGTTTCCCAAACTCTGCTCCCGATTACCAAACCCCGCTCCCGTTTCCCAAACTCTGCTCCCGATTACCAAACTCCGCTCCCGATTCCCAAACCCCGCTCCCGATTCCCAAACTCCGCTCCCGATTTACCAAACCCCGCTCCCGATCCCCAAACCCCGCTCCCGATTCCCAAACTCCGCTCCCGATTCCCAAACTCCGCTCCCGATTTACCAAACCCCGCTCCCGATTTACCAAACCCCGCTCCCGATTCCTAAACCCCGCTCCCGATTCCCAAACCCCGCTCCCGATTCCCAAACCCTGCTCCCGACCTGTAACTATTTTAGATGCCTAAAACTATTAGACCAGTATTAGCAATATGGGAGTGTCTCCACCTTGGTCTCTGGCAAAGCTTTGTTCAGCTGACCCATATGGTCCTACGCAACTGACCCATATGGTCCTACGCAACTGACCCATATGGTCCTACGCAACTGACCCATATGGTCCTACGCAGCTGACCCATATGGTCCTACGCAACTGACCCATATGGTCCTACGCAACTGACCCATATGGTCCTACGCAACTGACCCATATGGTCCTACGCAGCTGACCCATATGGTCCTACGCAACTGACCCATATGGTCCTATGCAACTGACCCATATAGTCCTACGCAACTGACCCATATGGTCCTACGCAACTGACCCATATAGTCCTACGCAACTGACCCATATGGTCCTATGCAACTGACCCATATAGTCCTACGCAACTGACCCATATGGTCCTACGCAACTGACCCATATAGTCCTACGAGGTACACAATGCATACGGGCTGGAAGTGGATCTGTAATTGGGCACTTTGCCTCTAGCTTAATGGCACTTTACATAAATAGAACCATTTCCGTCCCCACAGACCTCCGTCGGTCTGCCACTCGGTATGATTATGCCCAGTGATGTCAGAGATGGACCTTTAAAAAAATACTCTCCTTATGATTTCGGTGACGTGCAGCAGGAGAGAAAATAAAATGAAATGGTGTGACGGGTCTCTGTTCTGAAACTGGAAAAAACAACAGAGCTGTGGTTGTAACTGGATTGTCCAGCATGATTCATCTCTTTTAAAGTGTGTAATGTTGTGTGTAACGTTGTGTGTAACGTTGTCTCACATCGCTGAAGGAAACGAGGCCCGATCAGCTTCCTGTTGTAACACCGTTCATCAAACCAGACCACGACCTATCATGTGGTCTGACCCAGACAAAAAGCTTTGCTCTCAGGGAAAACTGATGCGACATGAATTTAACCATTCATGTAAATATGTAACTAATATTAACCTCTGTTTAAACATGCATGTAATCCACAGCTATAGATTTACATTGTAGATGATGAAGCCTTCAGATATTTAATCGACTTTTTAAAAAACATTTTGTGTTTTTATACCCCGTTTTCTCCCCAATTTCGTGGTATCCAATTGTCTTATTGCTGGAATTTCCGTACGGATTCAGGAAAGACGACGGTCGACGGCAGTGCGTCCTCCGAAACCCAACCAGGGTGCACTGCTCCTTGACACAATGCCCACTTAAGCCAGCCACCAATGTGTCAAAGGAAACACCATACACCTGGTGACCGTGTCAGCATCTGGCAAGCCACAGGAGTCGCTAGTGCACGATGGTTGAAGGACATCCCTGCCGAACCCTCCCTTAACCCGGACGACGCTGGGCCGAACCCTCCCCTAACCCGGACGACGCTGGGCCGAACCCTCCCCTAACCCGGACGACGCTGGGCCGAACCCTCCCCTAACCCGGACGACGCTGGGCCGAACCCTCGCCTAACCCGGACGACGCTGGGCCAATTGTGCGCCGTCTCATGGGTCTCCCTGTCGCGGCCGGCTGCAACAGATCCTGGACACGAACCCAGAACCTCTAGTGGCACAGCTAACATTGCAATGCAGTGCTTTAGACCACAGTGCCACTAGAGGCCCTTTTAATCTATACTTAACAAAAATATAAATGTAAAGTGTTGGTCCTATGTTTCATGGGCTGAAACAAAAGATCCTAGAAATTTTCCATTTACGCAAAAACTTTATTTTGCTCAAATTTGTTTACATCACTGTTAGTGAGCATTTCTCATTGGTCAAGATAATCCATCCACCTGACAGGTGTGGCATATCAAGGAGCTGATTAAACACCATGATCATTACACAGGTCCATCTTGTTGTGCTGGGGACAATAAAAGGCCTCTCTAAAATGTGCAGTTTTGTCACACAACACAATGCCACAGATGTCTCAAGTTTTGATGGAGCGTGTAGTTGACACGCTGACTGCAGGAATCTCCACCAGAGTTGTTGCCAGAGAATGTAATGTTAATTTCTCTACCGTTTCCAACATCGTTTTAGAGAATTTGGCAGCACGTCCAACTGGTCTCACAACAGCAGACCACGTGTAACCACGCCTACCCACGACCGCCACACCCGGCTTCACAACAGCAGACCACGTGTAACCACGCCTACCCACGACCGCCACATCCGGCTTCACAACAGCAGACCACGTGTAACCACACCTACCCACGACCGCCACACCTGGCTTCACGACAACAGACCACGTGTAACCACGCCTACCCACGACCGCCACACCCGGCTTCACAACAGCAGACCATGTGTAACCACGCCTACCCACGACCGCCACACCCGGCTTCTTCACCTGCGGGGTCTTCTGATAGCAGCCACCCGGACAGTTGATGAATCTGAGGAGTATTTCTGTGTGTAATAAAGCCCCTAATAAAACTCATCCTCATCCATTCCTGATCCCCGTGAAATCCATAGATTAGGGCCTAATGAATTTATTTCCTGATATGAACTGTAGCTATGTCAAATTGTTAATCATTGCATTTACTCTTGTTCAGTATATATTTCTTTTTAATAAAAGTCCCATGGCATATTTGCGATCTGTTGTTTTCTTTCAGAATGCCTATGTATCTTTGAAGAAGCGCCCTGTGAATTTAGGGGACCAGGGACCAGACATCTGTTATGGCTGGGGACCAGGGAACAGACATCTGTTGTGACTGGGGACCAGACACCAGACATCTGTTGTGACTGGGGACCAGACACCAGACATCTGTTGTGACTGGGGACCAGGGAACAGACATCTGTTGTGACTGGGGACCAGGGACCAGACATCTGTTGTGACTGGGGACCAGGGAACAGACATCTGTTGTGACTGGGGACCAGACATCTGTTGTGACTGGGGACCAGACATCTGTTGTGACTGGGGACCAGACATCTGTTGTGACTGGGGACCAGACATCTGTTGTGACTGGGGACCAGACATCTGTTATGGCTGGGGACCAGGGAACAGACATATGTTGTGGCTGGGGACCAGGGAACAGACATCTGTTGTGACTGGGGACCAGGGACCAGACATCTGTTATGGCTGGGGACCAGGGACCAGACATATGTTGTGGCTGGGGACCAGGGAACAGACATCTGTTGTGACTGGGGACCAGGGACCAGACATATGTTGTGACTGGGGACCAGGGACCAGACATCTGTTGTGGCTGGGGACCAGACATCTGTTATGGCTGGGGACCAGGGACCAGACATCTGTTGTGGCTGGGGACCAGGGAACAGACATCTGTTGTGACTGGGGACCAGACATCTGTTGTGACTGGGGACCAGGGAACAGACATCTGTTGTGACTGGGGACCAGGGAACAGACATCTGTTGTGGCTGGGGACCAGGGAACAGACATCTGTTGTGGCTGGGGACCAGACATCTGTTGTGACTGGGGACCAGGGACCAGACATCTTATGGTTGGGGACCAGACACCAGACATCTGTTGTGACTGGGGACCAGGGACCAGACATCTGTTGTGACTGGGGACCAGGGACCAGACATCTGTTATGGCTGGGGACCAGGGACCAGACATCTGTTATGGCTGGGGACCAGGGACCAGACATCTGTTATGGCTGGGGACCAGGGACCAGACATCTGTTATGGCTGGGGACCAGGGACCAGACATCTGTTGTGACTGGGGACCAGTCATCTGTTAAGGCTGGGGACCAGACATCTATTGTGACTGGGGACCAGGGACCAGACATCTGTTATGACTGGGGACCAGGGAACAGGCATCTGTTATGACTGGGGACCAGTGGACAGTCTGAGAAGAGAGAATATATAGGTTTTAATTTAAGCAAAGCTGTTTTTGAAGGTGGATGCATAATTCTCACAATGCTCCAGATCTAACAGTACAAATGGATTGTATTAAAGACAGGCTCTGGTACTTAGTAAGTGTTGTTTAAACCGCCCTCTTTGGCCTGGATGAGTCAATCTGTACATCTGAACAGAAATACTGTTCTATCTCAATTAGCCACGAAATCCATCATTTGAAAGCGATATTTCTGGAAGATGTGCCATTTTCCCCCCACGTGGACTAGCCCCCTAGAAATTTGATTTCCAGACAATGACATTCAGCCTCTGGCCATTTGAGTGACAGCTAGCAAGAATCACCCACCGAGCGAGGACGCAATGATGTGGTGCACATATCTGAACATGTGTGATGTAGTACACAATGATGTGGTGCACATATCTGAACATATGTGATGTAGTACACAATGATGTGGTGCACATATCTGAACATATGTGATGTAGTACACAATGATGTGGTGCACATATGTGAACATATGTGATGTAGTACACAATGATGTGGTGCACAATTTCTGGAGGACCACTTTTGTCTCGTGGGCTCTACTTTCAGAACTACTGGCTAAAAAAGTATTTCAAGAGTACCGGAGAATCTCTTTAATGTAGGATTTATTCTGTTTATGTACCAACTGTTTCTTAGTTAGAAAACTCAGATGTTCATTTCTTACGAGCAGTGATAGGAGCCAATTTAGGAAAGTTCTAGATCTACCCCCCTCTCTCTCTTTCTCCTGTTTTCACCCCCCCCCCCCATCCCTACTCGAGCAGATGGGTCCAGTTGCCCATCTCTACTCTAGCTGATGGGTCCAGTTGCCCATCTACTCTAGCTGATGGGTCCAGTTGCCCATCTCTACTCTAGCTGATGGGTCCAGTTGCCCATCTCTACTCTAGCTGATGGGTCCAGTTGCCCATCTCTACTCTAGCTGATGGGTCCAGTTGCCCATCTCTACTCTAGCTGATGGGTCCAGTTGCCCATCTCTACTCTAGCTGATGGGTCCTGTTGCCCATCTCTACTCTAGCTGATGGGTCCAGTTGCCCATCTCTATTCTAGCTGATGGGTCCAGTTGCCCATCTCTACTCTAGCTGATGGGTCCAGTTGCCCATCTCTACTCTAGCTGATGGGTCCTGTTGCCCATCTCTACTCTAGCTGATGGGTCCAGTTGCCCATCTCTACTCTAGCTGATGGGTCCAGTTGCCCATCTCTACTCTAGCTGATGGGTCCAGTTGCCCATCTCTACTCTAGCTGATGGGTCCAGTTGCCCATCTCTACTCTAGCTGATGGGTCCAGTTGCCCATCTCTACTCTAGCTGATGGGTCCAGTTGCCCATCTCTGCTCTAGCTGATGGGTCCTGCTGCCCATCTCTGCTCTAGCTGATGGGTCCTGCTGCCCATCTCTACTCTAGCTGATAACAGTCAGGGCAGCCCATCTCTACTCTAGCTGATAACAGTCAGGGCAGCCCATCTCTACTCTAGCTGATAACAGTCAGGGCAGCCCATCTCTACTCTAGCTGATAACAGTCAGGGCAGCCCATCTCTACTCTAGCTGATAACAGTCAGGGCAGCCCATCTCTACTCTAGCTGATGGGTCCTGCTGCCCATCTCTTCTCTAGCTGATGGGTCCTGCTGCCCATCTCTACTCTAGCCGATGGGTCCAGTTGCCCAACTCTACTCTAGCTGATGGGTCCTGCTGCCCATCTCTACTCTAGCTGATGGGTCCTGCTGCCCATCTCTACTCTAGCTGATGGGTCCAGTTGCCCAACTCTACTCTAGCTGATGGGTCCAGTTGCCCAACTCTACTCTAGCTGATGGGTCCTGCTGCCCATCTCTACTCTAGCTGATGGGTCCAGTTGCCCAACTCTACTCTAGCTGATGGGTCCTGCTGCCCATCTCTACTCTAGCTGATGGGTCCTGCTGCCCATCTCTACTCTAGCTGATGGGTCCTGTTGCCCATCTCTACTCTAGCTGATGGGTCCTGTTGCCCATCTCTACTCTAGCTGATGGGTCCTGTTGCCCATCTCTACTCTAGCTGATGGGTCCAGTTGCCCAACTCTACTCTAGCTGATGGGTCCTGCTGCCCATCTCTACTCTAGCTGATGGGTCCTGCTGCCCATCTCTACTCTAGCTGATGGGTCCTGTTGCCCATCTCTGCTCTAGCTGATGGGTCCTGTTGCCCATCTCTACTCTAGCTGATGGGTCCTGTTGCCCATCTCTACTCTAGCTGATGGGTCCAGTTGCCCAACTCTACTCTAGCTGATGGGTCCTGCTGCCCATCTCTACTCTAGCTGATGGGTCCTGCTGCCCATCTCTACTCTAGCTGATGGGTCCTGCTGTCCATCTCTGCTCTAGCTGATGGGTCCTGCTGTCCATCTCTACTCTAGCTGATAACAGTCAGGGCAGCCCATCTCTACTCTAGCTGATGGGTCCAGTTGCCCATCTCTACTCTAGCTGATGGGTCCAGTTGCCCATCTGTACTCTAGCTGATGGGTCCAGTTGCCCATCTCTACTCTAGCTGATAACAGTCAGGGCAGCAGGGTAGAGGAGGACAGAGACAGGAAGGCTGGAACTGACTGTTCCTCTTTCCTGGTAACTGTCTGGGAGCTTTGATCTGCCCGGGGCTTTGAGAGGGAGTTGAAAGCCACTGGGTTTAATCAAATATTCATCGTGTCTACAAATAGCACCAGAGTTAACCTTTAACCCCGTCTTCTTATTGGTTGATGGATTTGATGCAGCAGTGCTGTGTGTATGCTGTAATGTCTACTCACACTGAGGTCATAGATGAGCCAACTTTTTAAAAACATTTTTAAATCGAAAATTTATTTAACCAGGCAAGTCCGTTAAGAACATAATTATTATTTACAATGACGGCCTACCCCGGCCGACGTTGGGCCAATTCTGCTCCGCCCTGTGGGTTTAAACTGGTTCTCCTCATCATTCACTGTTTTTTATTTTTTATTTTACCTTTATTTAACCAGGCAAGTCAGTTAAGAACATATTCTTATTTTCAATGACGGCCTGGGAACAGTGGGTTAACTGCCTGTTCAGGGGCAGAACGACAGATTTGTACCTTGTCAGCTCGGGGTTTGAACTCGCAACCTTCCGGTTACTAGTCCAACGCTCTAACCACTAGGCTACCCTGCCGCCTCTACACTCTAACCACTAGGCTACCCTGCTGCCTCTACACTCTAACCACTAGGCTACCTACCGCCTCTACACTCTAACCACTAGGCTACCCTGCCCCCTCTACACTCTAACCACTAGGCTACCCTGCCGCCTCTACACTCTAACCACTAGGCTACCTACCGCCTCTACACTCTAACCACTAGGCTACCCTGCCGCCCCTACACTCTAACCACTAGGCTACCCTGCCCCCTCTACACTCTAACCACTAGGCTACCCTGCCCCCTCTACACTCTAACCACTAGGCTACCCTGCCGCCCCTACACTCTAACCACTAGACTACCCTGTCTCGGAGTGGATCCACACCTTCCCATCATCGTTAGTATAAACCATCACCCTGGAAAGGTGAGAGAGGGGTGTGTATTAGTGTGTGTGTTCTGTACAGGGCAATCTGAAAGGGGTTTGTATTAGAGACAGGGGTGTGTACACTGTACAAAACATTAGGAACAGTTCTTTCCATGACATAGCTTTCACCTGGTCAGTCTATGATCCCCTTATTGAGGAGACAGTTTAAAGGAGGATTTCTTTAAGCCTTGAGACATGGATTGTGTGCCATTCAGAGGGTGAATAGGCAAGACAAAAGAACAGGGTATGGTAGTAGGTGCCAGGCGCACCGGTTTGAGTGTGTAAAGAACTGCAACGCTGCTGGGTTTATCACGCTCAACAGTTTCCTCCGAGTTTATCAAGAATGGTCCACCACCCAAAGGACATCCAGCCAACTTGACACAACTGTGGGAAGCAGTGGAGTCAACATGGGCCAGCATCCTTGTGGAACGCTTTCGACACCTTGTAGACTCCATGCCCCGATGAATTGAGCCTGTTCTTAGGGCAAAATGAAGGTATACCTAATATTTTGTCCACTCAGTGTGTGTGAAATTTTATTATTAATGGTTGAAAAACAGAGTTTAATTTTTTTTTAACCTTTATTTAACTAGGCAAGATCAGTTAAGAACAAATTCTTATTTTCAATGACAGCCTAGGAACAGTGGGTTAACTGCCTGTTCAGTGGCAGAACGACAGATTTGTACTTGCAACCTCCCGGTTACTAGTCCAACGCTCTAACCACTAGGCTACCCTGCCACCCCAGAGTGCACCGCCATCGAGTCTTGATCCTAGGTCTATTTAGCTGCCGTCTGCTAAGTGTTACGATGAGTTATTGATGCATCTGTCTGGCTGGCTGAGTTTAGGACATATGTTATGTCATCTATTGTGGGCTTATATACTATATAAGGAGCGCCACTGTATAAGGAGCGCCGCTATATAAGGAGCGCTACTATATAAGGAGTGCTGCTGTATAAGGAGCGCTGCTGTATAAGGAGCGCTACTATATAAGGAGCGCCACTATATAAGGAGCGCTACTATATAAAGAGTGCTGCTGTATAAGGAGCGCTGCTGTATAAGGAGCGCTACTATATAAGGAGCGCTACTGTATAAGGAGCGCTGCTGTATAAGGAGCGCTACTATATAAGGAGTGCTGCTGTATAAGGAGCGCTGCTGTATAAGGAGCGCTACTGTATAAGGAGCGCTGCTGTATAAGGAGCGCTACTATATAAGGAGCGCTACTATATAAGGAGTGCTGCTGTATAAGGAGCGCTACTATATAAGGAGCGCTACTATATAAGGAGTGCTGCTGTATAAGGAGCGCTACTATATAAGGAGCGCTACTGTATAAGGAGCGCTGCTGTATAAGGAGCGCTACTATATAAGGAGCGCCGCTGTATAAGGAGCGCCGCTGTATAAGGAGCGCCGCTGTATAAGGAGCGCCGCTGTATAAGGAGCGCCGCTGTATAAGGAGCGCCGCTGTATAAGGAGCGCTACTATAAAAGGAGCGCTACTATATAAGGAGCGCTGCTGTATAAGGAGCGCTGCTGTATAAGGAGCGATGAGGTATAAGGAGCGCTGAGGTATAAGGAGCGCTGCTGTATAAGGAGCGCTGCTGTATAAGGAGCGCTGCTGTATAAGGAGCGCTGCTGTATAAGGAGCGCCGCTGTATAAGGAGCGCCGCTGTATAAGGAGCGCCGCTGTATAAGGAGCGCCGCTGTATAAGGAGCGCCGCTGTATAAGGAGCGCCGCTGTAGGTTCGACTCAAGGTCTCTTTCTGCTGTCGCTGGGTTTGATCATGGCCACTTTGGGGTAGAGACCTGTTGCCACTATCACTGCCTTGATCAGCTTCTCATTCTCGGAAAGAGGGAGTAAAACACAGGAAGAGAGACCGACACATGGAGACAGAGAGACAGACACAGGAAGAGAGAGAAACAGACTTAAAAAAAAAAAATATTTCACCTTTATTTAACCAGGTAGGCTAGTTGAGAACAAGTTCTCATTTACAACTGCAACCTGGCCAAGATAAAGCATAGCAGTGTGAACAGACGACACAGAGTTACACATGGAGTAAACATTAACACAGTAGAAAAAAGAAAAGTCTATATACATTGTGTGCAAAAGACACCGGAAGAGAGAGGAGCGAGAGAGAGAGACTAGCAAATTGTAGAACAATACATAAATCCGTTGACCTGAGTTGAAGTTAGACAGGGTCTTTTGTGGTTCTTGCTGCTGATGAAGGCAGACCCCAGCAGGCGGGCCCTTCAACAAACTCACCCTTCATGTTATGCAGCATCTACAGACAGATACAAAGAAAGACTGACAGGTCACAGGTTAGATGGACACTTCTCAATATGAAGCCAAGACCGCATGCCAATGGTGGTTTGAGCGTGGTATCTGATTGGTGGACATTGAAACTCACCCTGGAGTTTATCGTCCTATCAAAACTCTTGTTCAAACTTGTAGCCACGTCGCTTAGCTTCCTCCCAGCCTTGATGAATTAACACACAGTCAATTTAGCAACCCTTTAAAAATAATGAACCATTGATATTCCATTGAGGAGAGATGAGAGAGACCTCTAATGATGTAGGAGGGAGAAGAGGATCTGGCTGTGAAGGCTAGATGATGGTGAGGTGGTCACTCTTTGAGTCTCTGGACAGACTTCTCCTCCTCAAGTCTGCCATATTCTACAGACAGACAGACAGACAGACAGACAGACAGACAGACAGACAGACAGACAGACAGACAGACAGACAGACAGACAGACAGACAGACAGACAGACAGACAGACAGACAGACAGACAGACAGACAGACAGACAGACAGACAGACAGACAGACAGACAGACAGACAGACAGACAGACAGACAGACAGACAGACAGACAGACAGACAGACAGACAGACAGACAGAGACAGCTAGCTTACCTTAACTTAACTTAACTCCTTCCATCCTTCATACCTAACCATTGGTATGAAGAAGAGGTCAGTCAGTGACAGCCTCCTCTGTGGGAAGGTCCAGAGCTTTCCTCAAGAACTCTGCAATTGGACCCAGCTTGACGATCTAGAAGGAGTGAGGAGAGAGAGAATTAGACATAAAAAAAACTTTTAAAACAACTTGACAACAGCTTGACTTGTTGTTTTGTGTTGAACTGCTTTTGCTTTCTGTTGGCCAGGTCTCAGTTGTAAATGAGAACTTGTTCTCAACTTGCCTACCTGGTTAAATAAAGGTGTTCTCAACTTGCCTACCTGGTTAAATAAAGGTGTTCTCAACTTGCCTACCTGGTTAAATAAAGGTGTTCTCAACTTGCCTACCTGGTTAAATAAAGGTGTTCTCAACTTGCCTACCTGGTTAAATAAAGGTGGAATAAACTCAAAACTACTACCAGTTTGATGGTTGTCCCATTAGCAATCACCCAGATTAGCAAACAAATTGAATTTCAAACTAATTTCTCTAGTATAGGCTACTTATCCTAATGAACAATATCAGAAAAAGGCTAAGATAATGGATCGGTCGTTGTCGAAAATGTAAGTTTATCATCCCAGCTCTAGTGTGTGTCTGCTCTAGTGCATGTCTGCTCTAGTGTGTCTGCTCTAGTGTGTCTGCTCTAGTGTGTCTGCTCTAGTGTGTGTCTGCTCTAGTGTGTCTGCTCTAATGTGTGTCTGCTCTAGTGTGTGTCTGCTCTAGTGTGTCTGCTCTAGTGTGTCTGCTCTAGTGTGTGTCTGCTCTAGTGTGTGTCTGCTCTAGTGTGTGTCTGCTCTAGTGTGTGTCTGCTCTAGTGTGTGCCTGCTCTAGTGTGTGTCTGCTCTAGTGTGTGTCTGCTGAGGTCAACTTGTTGGCCATTCTCCCTCTAATAGGTATGATTGTTGTATGAGACACCTCTCAGCTGCCAACACACTGATTAACACACATTATCCCATTAGGGGAATGGGAGACCAGCTATTACAACACTGTCTGTATGTCCTCTAACCCCAGGATGGAATGGGAGACCAGTCATTACAACACTGTCTTTATGTTCTATAACCCCAGGATGGAATGGGAGACCAGCTATTACAACACTGTCTTTATGTCCTCTAACCCCAGGATGGAATGGGAGACCAGTCATTACAACACTGTCTTTATGTCCTCTAACCCCAGGATGGAATGGGAGACCAGCTACTACAACACTGTCTTTATGTCCTCTAACCCCAGGATGGAATGGGAGACCAACCATTACAACACTGTCTTTATGTCCTCTAACCCCAGGATGGAATGGGAGACCAGCCATTACAACACTGTCTTTATGTCCTCTAACCCCAGGATGGAATGGGAGACGAGCCATTACAACACTGTCTTTATGTCCTCTAACCCCAGGATGGAATGGGAGACCAGCCATTACAACACTGTCTTTATGTCCTCTAACCCCAGTATGGAATGGGTGGAAGTGAGAGGGGTGTGTTGACGGAGATACCAGCAGATGTTGACAGTGTGTGTGTTAACATAGAGACAAGCAGATGTTGACAGTGTGTTTTGACAGAGAGACCAATATATTGACAGTGAGTGTGTTTTGACAGAGAGACCAACATATTGACAGTGAGTGTGTTGACAGAGAGACCAGCAGATGTTGACAGTGAGTGTGTTGACAGAGAGACCAACATATTGACAGTGTGTGTGTTGACAGAGAGACCAGCAGATGTTGACAGTGAGTGTGTTGACAGAGAGACCAGCAGATGTTGACAGTGAGTGTGTTTTGACAGAGAGACCAGCAGATGTTGACAGTGAGTGTGTTTTGACAGAGAGACCAGCAGATGTTGACAGTGAGTGTGTTTTGACAGAGAGACCAACATATTGACAGTGAGTGTGTTTTGACAGAGAGACCAGCAGATGTTGACAGTGAGTGTGTTTTGACAGAGAGACCAGCAGATGTTGACAGTGAGTGTGTTTTGACAGAGAGACCAGCAGATGTTGACAGTGAGTGTGTTTTGACAGAGAGACCAGCAGATGTTGACAGTGTGTGTGTTTTGACAGAGAGACCAGCATATTGACAGTGTGTGTGTTGACAGAGAGACCAGCAGATGTTGACAGTGAGTGTGTTTTGACAGAGAGACCAGCAGATGTTGACAGTGAGTGTGTTGACAGAGACACCAGCAGATAACTCTGTGAAACAAAGGTAGAAATAAATATGGCACTTTGAAATGCTTGGTGTCGTAAACGTATCCAGCTGGTTGGAGAGAGAGCCGTAGTGAGGTCGGTGAAGTTTGTCTCCTCTGTTCACCTTTATGATTAGCAGCCTGTCTCCGGGATTAGGGATGTGCATTTTCAAATGCTTGGACTGTTTTGAGAACTCCCATGATTTTCTTGGAGTATTCGAATGAAACAATGTACAGTGTATATATATATATATATATTAGAACACAAGGCCTGCACTGGAAATAAATATGTTTGAATATGCATGTATCAACAGTATATACCAAGTTGTCAACAGCGCGCAACAATGCCTAATCTATCATCACCGTTACACATAACAAATCATAATTGCTAAATTGCCCCATATACTGTTTACTCTATCAATCTAAAAGGTACAGTGTGGAGCCAGTCTATCTTTAGGAGAGGTTATAGCATACACACACACACACATGCCCTAATAGAGTGGAAGGGGGAGGCACAAGGCTGATACACAAACAAAAGGGTACATACACACCTGGTCTCAGTGTTATTGGTACATACACACCTGGTCTCCGTGTTATTGGTACATACACACCTGGTCTCGGTGTCATTGGTACATACACACCTGGTCTCTGTGTTATTGGTACATACACACCTGGTCTCTGTGTTATTGGTACATACACACCTGGTCTCAGTGTTATTGGTACATACACACCTGGTCTCAATGTTATTGGTACATACACACCTGGTCTCCGTGTTATTTGTACATACACACCTGGTCTCTGTGTTAATTGTACATACACACCTGGTCTCCGTGTTATTGGTACATACACACCTGGTCTCAGTGTCATTGGTACATACACACCTGGTCTCAGTGTTATTGGTACATACACACCTGGTCTCTGTGTTATTGGTACATACACACCTGGTCTCAGTGTTATTGGTACATACACACCTGGTCTCAGTGTTATTGGTACATACACACCTGGTCTCAGTGTTATTGGTACATACACACCTGGTCTCAGTGTCATTGGTACATACACACCTGGTCTCAGTGTTACTGGTACATACACACCTGGTCTCAGTGTTATTGGTACATACACACCTGGTCTCAGTGTCATTGGTACATACACACCTGGTCTCAGTGTCATTGGTACATACACACCTGGTCTCAGTGTTTTTGGTACATACACACCTGGTCTCCGTGTTATCGGTACATGCACACCTGGTCTCGGTGTCATTGGTACATACACACCTGGTCTGTGGTATTGGTACATGCACACCTGGTCTCGGTGTTATTGGTACATACACACCTGGTCTCCGTGTTATTGGTACATACACACCTGGTCTCAGTGTTATTGGTACATACACACCTGGTCTCAGTGTTTTTGGTACATACACACCTGGTCTCCGTGTTATCGGTACATGCACACCTGGTCTCGGTGTCATTGGTACATACACACCTGGTCTGTGGTATTGGTACATGCACACCTGGTCTCGGTGTTATTGGTACATACACACCTGGTCTCCGTGTTATTGGTACATACACACCTGGTCTCAGTGTCATTGGTACATACACACCTGGTCTCAGTGTTATTGGTACATACACACCTGGTCTCAGTGTTATTGGTACATACACACCTGGTCTCCGTGTTATTGGTACATACACACCTGGTCTCCGTGTTATTGGTACATACACACCTGGTCTCGGTGTCATTGGTACATACACACCTGGTCTGTGGTATTGGTACATGCACACCTGGTCTCGGTGTTATTGGTACATACACACCTGGTCTCAGTGTTATTAGTACATGCACACCTGGTCTCAGTGTTTTTGGTACATACACACCTGGTCTCCGTGTTATCGGTACATACACACCTGGTCTCGGTGTCATTGGTACATACACACCTGGTCTGTGGTATTGGTACATGCACACCTGGTCTCCGTGTCATTGGTACATACACACCTGGTCTCTGTGTTATTGGTACATACACACCTGGTCTCTGTGTTATTGGTACATACACACCTGGTCTCAGTGTTATTGGTACATACACACCTGGTCTCAATGTTATTGGTACATACACACCTGGTCTCCGTGTTATTGGTACATACACACCTGGTCTCTGTGTTAATTGTACATACACACCTGGTCTCCGTGTTATTGGTACATACACACCTGGTCTCAGTGTCATTGGTACATACACACCTGGTCTCAGTGTTATTGGTACATACACACCTGGTCTCCGTGTTATCGGTACATGCACACCTGGTCTCGGTGTCATTGGTACATACACACCTGGTCTGTGGTATTGGTACATGCACACCTGGTCTCGGTGTTATTGGTACATACACACCTGGTCTCCGTGTTATTGGTACATACACACCTGGTCTCAGTGTCATTGGTACATACACACCTGGTCTCAGTGTTATTGGTACATACACACCTGGTCTCTGTGTTATTGGTACATACACACCTGGTCTCGGTGTCATTGGTACATACACACCTGGTCTGTGGTATTGGTACATGCACACCTGGTCTCGGTGTTATTGGTACATACACACCTGGTCTCAGTGTTATTAGTACATGCACACCTGGTCTCAGTGTTTTTGGTACATACACACCTGGTCTCCGTGTTATCGGTACATGCACACCTGGTCTCGGTGTCATTGGTACATACACACCTGGTCTGTGGTATTGGTACATGCACACCTGGTCTCGGTGTTATTGGTACATACACACCTGGTCTCCGTGTTATTGGTACATACACACCTGGTCTCAGTGTTATTGGTACATACACACCTGGTCTCAGTGTTTTTGGTACATACACACCTGGTCTCCGTGTTATCGGTACATGCACACCTGGTCTCGGTGTCATTGGTACATACACACCTGGTCTGTGGTATTGTTACATGCACACCTGGTCTCGGTGTTATTGGTACATACACACCTGGTCTCCGTGTTATTGGTACATACACACCTGGTCTCAGTGTCATTGGTACATACACACCTGGTCTCAGTGTTATTGGTACATACACACCTGGTCTCAGTGTTATTGGTACATACACACCTGGTCTCCGTGTTATTGGTACATACACACCTGGTCTCCGTGTTATTGGTACATACACACCTGGTCTCGGTGTCATTGGTACATACACACCTGGTCTGTGGTATTGGTACATGCACACCTGGTCTCGGTGTTATTGGTACATACACACCTGGTCTCAGTGTTATTAGTACATGCACACCTGGTCTCAGTGTTTTTGGTACATACACACCTGGTCTCCGTGTTATCGGTACATACACACCTGGTGTCAGTGAAATTGGTACATACACACCTGGTCTCCGTGTTATTGGTACATACACACCTTCCTGACTCCTGGAGGGGGCCTTTAGAACACCTGAAGAGGGAGACCAGTCAGAATAACTCCCTGAGTTATTCATGTTGTGTTGTGGGTGAAAGGAGGGTTTCTGAGACCATGCTCGCCGAGGTCTGGGGGACAATAGGCATCGGGGAGTGCAGAGGAATGATCACCAACCCATCTGAAACACAAGGTTAGACAACGTTCACATGCTGTGTGTGTGTGTGTGTGTGTGTGTGTGTGTGTGTGTGTGTGTGTGTGTGTGTGTGTGTGTGTGTGTGTGTGTGTGTGTGTGTGTGTGTGTGTGTGTGTGTGTGTGTGTGTGTGTGTTTTGAATATCTGTTGGGCCATGAGGAGGTTGTTTCAACCCACGCTCAGGGAACACACACACACATCAAAGCTTTTCCATTGCAGTGTCAGAAACTAACAAACAGGTCCTTAATAAAACCAACAGGACCTGCATTTGACCATTTTCATGAACATTCCCACTTTCTGTCATCTCAGCCCAGCTCTGTGTAACCACACGAATCCTGCTGCACACGGTCTACACAGTCAAATGAGATAATTACACAGAAGAAGTGCCTCCGTTCTGAAGCCTCATTTTGCTCTAAAGACAACAAATAAGGTAATGAGTCGCCTACAAGACACACACAGCCACACAGAGACAAAGCCGAGTTAAATCCACCACAAACCACACTAAGCTGCTTAATGTGGTTCAGAGGAGAAATAGTGGCTGTGTTACCATTCCTTTGGCTTCAGATTCCATGGTGGAATTAGGCTGTGTTTACCCAATTCTGATTGGGTTGCCTTTTTTTCACAAATTGGTCTCTTGACCAATCAGATCAGCTCTTTTGTCAATAATTGGGCCAAAGGTAAAGAATTGAGCTGCCTGTCTAAATGCAGCATACGAGATTACAGTACTTAGGTAGTTAGCTTAGTTGACGTGTGTCTTGGGTAAGTCGTGTCAGCGTCAGGGTTTTGGGGTGATGTCAGTATAGTCCTGTTGAACTCGTGAAAAATAGTCCGTTATTATGATTTATGAAGAGAATCTGTTACTAAAGCTGACTGAGCGGAGACGGTGAGAGATCATTTCGACAAGAGATGTTTACCCACCATCTCAAGATGGATCAGATTTTTTTTCTTCTGTAGTTAGAAACAGATTAGCATTCCTAAAAACATTATTTTGTTGAAATATAATTTGATCTCTGAGAAATGTAGTTGCCCATTTTTTAAATGTATTGGATTCATATAATCCTCAAATAAATATAGTACCTAGAATCTGATTTGGACTGTAATTATTTCTAATAGCGAGTAAGACATGAGGAATACAATAAAATGCCCCAAAATCCCCCCCCCCCCAACAACCAATATCCAGTATAATTGCTCTATGTTTGAGTGAAATAATGGAGGACGGGCTTAATTTAAAAATATATTTTTTTATTTAACGAGGCAAGTCAGTTAAGAAACAAAGTATTATTTACAATGACAGCCTAGGAACAGTGGGTTAACTGCCTTGTTCAGGGGAACAGTGGGTTAACTGCCTTGTTCAGGGGAACAGTGGGTTAACTGCCTTGTTCAGGGGAACAGTGGGTTAACTGCCTTGTTCAGGGGAACAGTGGGTTAACTGCCTTGTTCAGGGGAACAGTGGGTTAACTGCCTTGTTCAGGGGAACAGTGGGTTAACTGCCTTGTTCAGGGGAACAGTGGGTTAACTGCCTTGTTCAGGGGCAGAATGACAGAGTTTTACCTTGTCAGCTCAGGGATTCAATCTTTCAACTTCTCAGGTACTGCCCCAGCGCTCTAACCAATAGGCTGCCTACCGCCCCATCTTGACTTGTGGGGGTGACCACACTATGCGTTTTCATCATGAGTAAAAGCAATTGGTTTTCGACCCAAAATTTGCAAATAAAATGTTGTGATTAATTTAATAAACACAAGACACCAGGAACAGTTGCATCTAGTGGGCAAAACTGGGTACTTTCACACTAATTTATGATAAATAATGCAAATGACTTCAATGGCTAATTTCTCGAGGAAAAACACCACTGGATTCACAAGGAATACATTTCATAGGATGAAGAAGATATACTCCAAGCAGCAGCTCAGATGCTAGGTACTATATTTACTGAATATGATATGAATTCTATAAATCAAAATGGCCAATTTGGCTACAATCAATTAGCTTAATTCATTAGAGATCCAATTATATTTCAACAAAGTATCGTTTCAGGAAATGCTAATATTATCTGTTTGTAACAACAGAAACGATATCAGAATAATACAATGGTAGGTGTTGAAATCTTCTGGTTCATTACCTGAACTGACTGAATGGAGACTGTGTTCATTACCTGAGCTGACTGAATGGAGACAGTGATGATTACCTGAACTGACTGAATGGAGACAGTGTTGATTACCTGAACTGACTGAATGGAGACAGTGATGATTACCTGAACTGACTGAATGGAGACAGTGTTGATTACCTGAACTGACTGAATGGAGACCGTGTTGATTACCTGAGCTGACTGAATGGAGACCGTGTTGATTACCTGAGCTGACTGAATGGAGACAGTGATGATTACCTGAACTGACTGAATGGAGACAGTGATGATTACCTGAGCTGACTGAATGGAGACAGTGTTGATTACCTGAACTGACTGAATGGAGACAGTGTTGATTACCTGAGCTGACTGAATGGAGACCGTGTTGATTACCTGAGCTGACTGAATGGAGACCGTGTTGATTAACTGAGCTGACTGAATGGAGACCGTGTTGATTACCTGAGCTGACTGAATGGAGACAGTGATGATTACCTGAACTGACTGAATGGAGACAGTGATGATTACCTGAACTGACTGAATGGAGACAGTGTTGATTAACTGAGCTGACTGAATGGAGACCGTGTTGATTACCTGAGCTGACTGAATGGAGACAGTGTTGATTACCTGAGCTGACTGAATGGAGACCGTGTTGATTACCTGAGCTGACTGAATGGAGACCGTGTTGATTAACTGAGCTGACTGAATGGAGACCGTGTTGATTACCTGAGCTGACTGAATGGAGACCGTGTTGATTACCTGAGCTGACTGAATGGAGACAGTGTTGATTACCTGAGCTGACTGAATGGAGACCGTGTTGATTACCTGAGCTGACTGAATGGAGACCGTGTTGATTACCTGAGCTGACTGAATGGAGACAGTGTTGATTACCTAAACTGACTGAATGGAGACAGTGATGATTACCTGAGCTGACTGAATGGAGACAGTGTTGATTACCTGAGCTGACTGAATGGAGACAGTGTTGATTACCTGAGCTGACTGAATGGAGACCGTGTTGATTACCTGAGCTGACTGAATGGAGACAGTGTTGTGATGGAGCAGCTTCAGGGTTCATTACCTGAGCTGACTGAATGGAGACAGTGATGAAATCTTCTGGTAGACCGTGTTCATTACCTGAACTGACTGAATGGAGACAGTGTTGTGATGGAGCAGCTTCAGGGTTCATTACCTGAGCTGACTGAATGGAGACAGTGTTGTGATGGAGCAGCTTCAGGGTTCATTACCTGAGCTGACTGAATGGAGACAGTGATGAAATCTTCTGGTAGACCGTGTTCATTGCCTGAACTTACTGAATGGAGACAGTGTTGTGATGGAGCAGCTTCAGGGTTCATTACCTGAGCTGACTGAATGGAGACAGTGATGGAATCTTCTAGTAGACCGTGTTCATTACCTGAACTGACTGAATGGAGACAGTGTTGTGATGGAGCAGCTTCAGGGTTCATTACCTGAGCTGACTGAATGGAGACAGTGATGTGATGGAGCAGCTTCAGGGTTCATTACCTGAGCTGACTGAATGGAGACAGTGTTGTGATGGAGCAGCTTCAGGGTTCATTACCTGAGCTGACTGAATGGAGACAGTGATGGAATCTTCTAGTAGACCGTGTTCATTACCTGAACTGACTGAATGGAGACAGTGTTGTGATGGAGCAGCTTCAGGGTTAATAACCTGAGCTGACTGAATGGAGACAGTGTTGTGATGGAGCAGCTTCAGGGGCCGCTGTTCCCAGAGCTCTCTGATTAACGCTAATTAATCCTAAACCTCCACCACACAAATAAAAACAGAAATACCTTATTTACATAAGTATTCAGACATATTGCTAATCCACTCAAAATTGAGTTTAGGTGCATCCTGTTTCCATTGATCATCCTTGAGATGTTTCTACAACTTGGAGTCCACCTGTGGTAAATTCAATTGATTGGACATGATTTGGAAAGGCACGTAACTGGCTATATAAGGCCCCATAGTTGACAATGCATCTCAGAGCAAAAAAACAAGCCATGAGGTTGAAGGAATAGAGCTCCGAGACAGTCGAGGCACAGATCTGGGGAAGGGTACAAATCTGGTGTGAACTTTGACCGAATGGGAGGGGAATGAGTCACTGTCCTGGCAGAATGCCATTTCCCTGATGAGCATTTGTCTGTTGATATCACCATCGTTCCATTTGGCTGCAGATGAAAACGTATGCTCGGGTTGGAACGTTATTGGGATATATATGATAATAACATCCTGAAAATTGATTCTCTACTTAGTTTGACCAGTTTATTCGACCTGGAATATAACTTTTTGAAGTTTTCGTCCGAGTTCGCCTGGACCAGCACCAGCTTTTGGGCACGTGAGCTGAAAGTGCTAGCAAATGCAGCTAGTATTGGACATTATGAAACAAAAAAATGATTTATTGTGGAACTAGGACTCCTTGCACTGCATTCTGATGAAAGATTATCAACGTTAAGGGAATATTTATGATGTAATTTCTTATTTCTGTTGACTCCAACATGGCAGCGAAATATATTTATGTCTGAGCGCCGTCTCAGATTATTGCATGGTATGCTTTTTTTGTAACGTTTTTAAAAAATCTGACACAGCGGTTGCATTAAGAACCAGTGTATCTTTAATTATATGTAGAACATGTATCTTTCGTCAAAGTTTATGATGAGTATTTCTGTTATCTGCTTTCTATAATTCCTCCGGATATTTTGGAGGCATTTCTGAACATGGCGTCAATGTAAACCGAGATTTGTTGATATGAATATGCATATTATCGAACAAAACATAAATGTATTGTGTAACATGATGTCATATGAGTGTCATCTGATGAAGATTATCAAAGGTGAGTGATTCATTTTATCTCTAATTCTGCTTTTGTGACTATCTTTGGCTGGGAAAAATAGCTGTTTTTCTATTTATTTGGTGGTGGTCTACTTAAAAAAAAGGTTTTAAAATGCAGAAAATTCCATTTCATGATGCATATTTTGTGCCTTAATGTATTTTTAAAGCTTTTTGAAAACCAGCATTTAAAAAAATACTAAATAAGAAGTTATGTTTCCTGGGGACAGACACAGTAGCAACGACCTGATCATCAAAAAGGGAAACAACTCCGCTAATCTAATGAGTCAACAAAATCTCTCTCTCTTTCTCCATGTCTCCCTCTCTCACTCTCTCTCTCTCTCTCTCTCTCGCTCTCTCTTTCTCCATGTCTCCCTCTCTCACTCTCGACAATTATTATGGTCTGTGATGTCATCCCCATGGGTGTGTAATCACCGGGGCAAATGACTTAATTAACCAATTAGCACAGTCGGAACCCTGACAGCCGGCCTCTAGCCCCAACTAAGAACCCTGTCATGGCCAATCTAATGCTTTTCCTCTCAGCTCTTTGACAATGTCACGGCCAATCTAATGCTTTTCCTCTCAGCTCTTTGACAATGTCACGGCCAATCAGCCGGCTGGCTCCCTCTGGAGTCACGGTAGCTGACAGAAACAGGGTTGCTGAACTTCAAATGGACCCCTAACCTCTAGTTGAACCTTATAGAGAAACTATCCTCTCTTCTCTTCTCCTCTCATTCTCATGATTTATACTCCCGAGTGGTCTAAGGCACGGATCTTAGTGCTAGAGGCGTCAGTACAGACGTCCTGGTTTGAATCCAGGCTGTATCACAACAGGCCATGATTGGGAGTCCCGTAGGGCGGCGCACAACTGGCCCAGCATCGTCCGGGTTTGGCAGGACTGACTTGCCTTGTTAAATAAAGGTAAAATGCATATAGATACAGTTGAAGTGGGAAGTTTACATACACTTAGGTTGGAGTCATTAAAACTTGTTTTTTCATCAACTTCTCAAATTTCTTGTTACCAAACCGTAGGTCGGTTAGGACATCTGCTTTCTGCACGAGCCAAGTCATTTTTCCAACAATTGTTTCCAGAAAAGATTATTTCACTTATAATTCACTATATGACAATTCCAGTGGGTCAGAAGTTTACATACACTAAGTTGACTGTGCCTTTAAACAGCTTGGAAAATTACAGAAAATGATGTCACGGCTTTAGAAGCTTCTGATAGGCAGATTGACAAAATTTGAGTCAATTGGAGGTGTACCTGTGGATGTATTTCAACGCCTACCTTCAAACTGAGTGCCTCTTTGCTTGACATCATGGGAAAATCAAAAGAAATCAGCCAAGACCTCAGGAAAAAATTGTAGACCACAAGTCTGGTTCATCCTCCGGAGCAATTTCCAACCGCCTGAAGGTACCACGTTCATCTGTACAAACAATAGTATGCAAGTGAAAAACACCATGCGACCACGCAGCCGTCAAACCGCTCGGGAAGGAGACACGTTCTGTCTCCTAGAGATGAACGTGTAAAGTGCAAATCAATCCCAGAACAACAGCAGAGGACCTTGTGTAGAGTCTGGAGGAAACAGGTACAAAAATATCTATATCCACAGTAAAACAAGTCTTATATCAACATAACCTGAAAGGCCGCTCAGCAAGTAATAAGCCGCTACTCCAAAACGCCCATAAAAAAGCCAGACTACGGTTTGCAACTGCACACGGGGAAAAAGATAGAAGTTTTGGGAGAAATGTCCTCAGGTCTGATGAAACAAAAATAGAACTGTTTGGCCAAAATGACCATCGTTATGTTTGGGGGAGAAAGGGGGAGGCTTGCAAGCCGAAGAACACCATCCCAACCGTGAAGCACGGGGGTGGCAGCATCATGTTGTGGGAGTGCTTTGCTGCAGAAGGGACTGGTGCACTTCACAAAATAGATGGCGTCATGAGGTAGGGAAATTATGTAAATATATTGAAGCAACATCTCAAGACATCAGTCAGGAAGGTAAAGCTTGGTCGCAAATGGGTCTTCCAAATGGACAATGACCCTAAGCATACTTACAACGTTGTGGCAAAATGTCAAAATGGCTTTAGGACAACAAAGTCAAGGTATTGGAGTGGCCATCACAAAGCCCTGAGCTGTCGTGGAAATTTCCTGTATTTACCAAATCATGAGAGCAAACCACACACAATTTAGAGTTTATCACAAAGTCCATCTTTAATATGAGCTCCATCACAACCCTGTGACTCTCAGATTCATTCAGTGTCTATAAATTAATTCTCTGAGAGTCCCTTACACATTGCAACTGAGATCCTTTATAGCAAAGACACACATAGCCAGACAGCATTGGCATCATTTTTCATTCAGCTTTGTCTCTGTTCTTTTCTCAAACTCAGAACCTAAACAAATCCTCACATCAACAGGCATATATCAAATCCATCCTATCTTGACAAGATCACAGAGACACATTGACTGGCACACAGACATTGTGGAGCCAAGAGATACACAACCTATTGTGGGAAGCTTGTGGAAGGATACCCAAAACGTTTGACCCAAGTTAACCTTTCTAGCGCAGGCGTTCCGCTAGCGGAACCCCTCGACAACATTCCGCTGAAAAGGCAGCGTGCGAAATTCAAAAATATTTTTTAGAAATCGAATACAGCAAATTAAAGAAACTTCTTGTTAATCTACCCATCGTGTCCGATTTCAAAAAGGCTTTACAGCGAAAGCACAACATATGAGCCAAGTCACAAAAACACACAACCACCAGACAAAGATAGAAGTCACAAAAAGCAGAAATATAGATCTTCATCAGATGACACTCATAGGACATCATGTTACACAATACATGTATGTTTTGTTCGATAATGTGCATATTTATATCCAAAAATCTCAGTTTACATTGGCGCCTTACACGCAGTAATGTTTTGATTCCAGAACATCCGGTGATTTTGTAGAGAGCCACATCAAATCCCAGAAATACTCATAATAAACATTGATAAAAGATACAAGTGTTATTCACAGAATTAAAGACTTCTCCTTAATGCAACCACTGTGTCAGATTTAAAAAACTTCTCGGAAAAAGCATACCATGCACTAATCTGAGTACTGCGCTCAGAGCCCAATCCAGCCAAAGAAATATCCGCCATGTTGGAGTCAACAGAAGTTAGAAATAACATTATAAATATTCATTTACCTTTGATGACCTTTGATGATCTTCATCAGAATGCACTCCCAGGAATCCCAGTTCGACAATAAATGACTGATTTGTTCCATAAGTCCATAATTTATGTCCAAATAGCCACTTGTTGTTAGCGTGTTCAGCCCAGTAATCCATCTCCATGAGGCACGGGCACTACGTCCAGACAAACTCAAAAACATCCATTACAGGTCGTAGAAACATGTCAAACGATGTATGGAATCAATCTTTAGGATGTTTTTACCATAAAACTTCAATAATGTTCCAACCAGAGTATTCCTTTGTCTGTAGAAAAGCACTGGAATGAGAGCTAACTCTGTCGGGACTGCGCGTCACGAGCCAGACCACTGACTCATTCAGCTCCCACTCCCCCCTCCTTTATAGCAGAAGCCTGAAACAAGTTTCTAAAGACGGTTGACATCTAGTGGAAGTGCAATTTGACCCCATAGGTACTGTGTATTCGCTTTGAAAAACTACAAACCTCAGATTTCCCACTTCCTGGTTGGGGTTTTTCTCAGGTTTTTGCCTGCCATATGAGTTCTGTTATACTCACAGACATCATTCAAACAGTTTTGAATGATGGAGTGTTTTCGATTCAAGACTACTAATCATATGCATATATCAGCATCTGGGACTGAGTAGGAGGCAGTTCACTCTGGGCATGCATTTCATCCAAAAGTGAAAATGCTGCCCCCTATCCCAAACAGGTTTTAAACCATATAAAGGCAATGCTACCAAATACTAATTGAGTGTATGTAAACTTCTGATCCACTGGGAATGTGATTAAAGAAATACAAGCTGAAATAAATCATTCTCTCTACTTTTATTCTGACATCTCACATTCTTAAAATAAAGTGGTGATCCTAACTGACCTAAAACAGGGAATATTTACTAGGATTAAATGTCAGGAATTGTGAAAAACTGAGTTTAAATTTATTTGGCTAAGGTGCATGTAAACTTCCAACTATATATATATATATATTTTTTACTTCAATTGTGGGAGGCGCACAGTACTACATAGAGCCATGACTACATTGAGCTCTATTCCATTTCAAGTAACTGATTCAAAATGTAATATTTGATTTAAAAAACAGATAAAAATCACCTTATGGAACAGCAGGGACTGTGAAGCAACACAAACATAGGCACACACGCACAATACACACACAAGCACATGGATTTAGTACTGTAGACATGTGGTAGTGGTGGAGTCGGGGCCTGAGGGGACTTGGTGTGTTGTGAAATACATAAATGTAGTGTAATGTTTTTAAAATTGTATCAATGCCTTTTAATGTTGCTGGACCCCAGGAAGAGTAGCTGCTGCTTTGGCAGGAACTAATGGGGATCCACAATAAATACAAATACTTCTCCTCTCCTCCCCATGTTTCAACCACACAGCCCTCCATGTTATCAAACACTGCTACTGGATAATGGGCCCACGTGGGGAAGATCGTTTTTTTATTTTTTGTTATCAAGTGGATATTTTATGTCCTATTATTATAAATTCTCGATGGGACAATAAAGATACGAATTGATTATTGATTGAACTTTGTACTGACTCGCGTTGTATTTCACTCTATCAACAGTCACCACCAAAACAGCAGTGGGACTGAGCCCGACCGACATATCGATTCACCGATATTGGCCTTAAGCGCCATAACAGTATCGATCGATAATTCCACTGATAATTAACATTCAATACATAGGAGAGAGAGAGAAAAAGGGATTCTTAAGCTGATCTGAACACTTGTGGCAAGGTAGCCTAGTGGTTAGAGCGTTGGACTAGTAACCGGAAGGTTGCAAGTTCAAACCCCCGAGCTGACAAGGTACAAATCTGTCGTTCTGTCCCTGAACAGGCAGTTAACCCCACTGTTCCCAGGCTGTCATTGAAAATAAGAATTTGTTCTTAGCTGTCTTGCCTAGTTAAATAAAGGTAAAATAAAATAAAAATTCTAACGATGTGTCATTATTGTCACAAAGTAACATTTGAAGCATATTTTAGACAATTGCTCTTTTGAATGGACATTTATGAGAATTCCGTGTAAAACAGTATATATCGGTATCTGTAAGTTTTGCCCCCCCCCCCCAAAAAAAAATCTGAATTTGTATCAGATCTCAAAAAAACATTGGTTAAGCTCCATTCCTCTCCAAGGTTCAGTTTGAAAGTAATTTCCTGGTTCACTTTGAAAGTCATTTCCTGGTTCAGTTCGAAAGTCATTTCCTGGTTCAGTTTGAAAGTCATTTCCTGGTTCAGTTTGAAAGTCATTTCCTGGTTCAGTTTGAAAGTCATTTCCTGGTTCAGTTCGAAAGTCATTTCCTGGTTCAGTTCGAAAGTCATTTCCTGGTTCAGTTTGAAAGTCATTTCCTGGTTCAGTTTGAAAGTCATTTCCTGGTTCAGTTTGAAAGTCATTTCCTGGTTCAGTTTGAAAGTCATTTCCTGGTTCAGTTTGAAAGTCATTTCCTGGTTCAGTTTGAAAGTCATTTCCTGGCTCAGCACAATGTGTCTGATCAGCTGCACATTGAGCTCCAGGTCCATCTTCTAATCACCGTCCATCATTTCCAACAAGTCTATGGTGCTGTCAGAGTACCTGCCAATCACAACGAGACAGACACGCAGAGTACCCAATCACAGACAGGGACTGACACAAACAGGAAGAGAAACAGACTAATCAGTCAAAGAATGAGACAGTAATGCTGTTGGCAATGAAAACGAGCCAAAAATAACAGTCATTTATTAAATTAAATCTTTAATTTGTTAGACAGCTTTGACAATCCTCTCAGTACCATTGACATTGTCCTATCAGAGTAATATAATGGATGTCTAATAAACTAAAGGTATGGTAAGTTAGAGGCACTGGTGGCATACATTCATCTCTTTAAATAAACATCCCCCACCCCCTCCCCCTTCCCCCTTCCCCCAGTAACTCACTTGTCTTGTAGTCTGAGGGCGTAGCAGGGCCAGCACCCCCCCCTCAGTAACTCACTGGTCTGGTTGTGTGAGGGCGTAGCAGGGCCAGCACCCCCCCCTCAGTGACTCACTGGTCTGGTTGTGTGAGGGTGTAGCAGGGCCACCCCCCCCCCCAGTAATTCACTGGTCTGGTTGTGTGAGGGTGTAGCAGGGCCAGCATCCCCCCCCCCCCCTCAGTGACTCACTGGTCTGGTTGTGTGAGGGTGTAGCAGGGCCAGCATCCCCCCCCTCCCCCAGTAACTCACTTGGCAGGTTGTGTGAGGGCGTAGCAGGGCCAGCATCCCCCCCCCTCCCCCAGTAACTCACTTGGCAGGTTGTGTGAGGGCGTAGCAGGGCCAGCATCCCCCCCCTCCCCCAGTAACTCACTTGGCAGGTTGTGTGAGGGCGTAGCAGGGCCAGCATCCCCCCCCCCCAGTAACTCACTTGGCAGGTTGTGTGAGGGCGTAGCAGGGCCAGCATCCCCCCTCCCCCCAGTAACTCACTTGGCAGGTTGTGTGAGGGCGTAGCAGGGCCAGCTTTAGTCTCCGGATAAGAAGGTGCTAATCTTCCTCATTAATTTAGGCTTGAGGCTAATGGATCTATCCTAGTGTGTACACCTTATCATCTCCAAAACATCCTCCAGTAGGATCTCACCTAATCATCTCCAACACATCCTCCAGTAGGATCTCACCTAATCCTCTCCAACACCTCCTCCAGTAGGAATTCACCTAATCCTCTCCAACACCTCCTCCAGTAGGAATTCACCTAATCCTCTCCAACACCTCCTCCAGTAGGAACTCACCTAATCCTCTCCAACACATCCTCCAGTAGGATCTCACCTAATCCTCTCCAACACATCCTCCAGTAGGATCTCACCTAATCCTCTCCAACACATCCTCCAGTAGGATCTCACCTAATCCTCTCCAACACATCCTCCAGTAGGATCTCACCTAATCATCTCCAAAACATCCTCCAGTAGGATCTCACCTAATCATCTCCAAAACATCCTCCAGTAGGATCTCACCTAATCATCTCCAACACATCCTCCAGTAGGATCTCACCTAATCATCTCCAACACCTCCTCCAGTAGGATCTCACCTAATCATCTCCAAAACATCCTCCAGTAGGATCTCACCTAATCATCTCCAACACCTCCTCCAGTAGGAACTCACCTAATCCTCTCCAACACATCCTCCAGTAGAATCTCACCTAATCCTCTCCAACGCCTCCTCCAGTAGGAACTCACCTAATCCTCTCCAACACATCCTCCAGTAGAATCTCACCTAATCCTCTCCAATGCCTCCTCCAGTAGGAACTCACCTAATCCTCTCCAACACATCCTCCAGTAGAATCTCACCTAATCCTCTCCAACACATCCTCCAGTAGGAACTCACCTAATCATCTCCAAAACATCCTCCAGTAGGATCTCACCTAATCATCTCCAAAACATCCTCCAGTAGGATCTCACCTAATCATCTCCAATACATCCTCCAGTAGGATCTCACCTAATCATCTCCAACACCTCCTCCAGTAGGATCTCACCTAATCATCTCCAACACCTCCTCCAGTAGGATCTCACCTAATCATCTCCAAAACATCCTCCAGTAGGATCTCACCTAATCATCTCCAACACCTCCTCCAGTAGGAACTCACCTAATCCTCTCCAACACATCCTCCAGTAGAATCTCACCTAATCCTCTCCAACGCCTCCTCCAGTAGGAACTCACCTAATCCTCTCCAACACATCCTCCAGTAGAATCTCACCTAATCCTCTCCAACACCTCCTCCAGTAGGAACTCACCTAATCCTCTCCAACACATCCTCCAGTAGAATCTCACCTAATCCTCTCCAACGCCTCCTCCAGTAGGATCTCACCTAATCATCTCCAACACCTCCGCCAGTAGGAACTCACATCCCCCAGTAGGAAAGGGAGAGAGGGAGAGAGGGAGGAAGGGAGAGGGAGGAAGAAAGGGAGAGAGGTAGGGAGAAAGGGAGAGAGGGAGAGGGAGGAAGAAAGGGAGAGGGAGGGAGTAAGAAAGGGAGAGGGAGGGAGGAAGAAAGGGAGATAGGGAGAGAGGGAGGAAGAAAGGGAGAGAGGGAGGGGAGGAAGAAAGGGAGAGGGAGAGGGAGGACTAAAGGGAGAGGGAGGGAGGAAGAAAGGGGAGGGAGGGAGGAAGAAAGGGAGGGAGAGAGGGAGGAAGAAAGGGAGAGAGGGAGGAAGAAAGGGAGAGGGAGGGAGGAAGAAAGGGAGAGGGAGGGAGGAAGAAAGGGAGAGGGAGGGAGGAAGAAAGGGAGAGGGAGGAAGGAAGGAAGAAAGGGAGGGAGGGAGGAAGAAAGGGAGAGAGGGAGGAAGAAAGGGAGAGAGGGAGGAAGAAAGGGAAAGAGGGAGGAAGAAAGGGAGAGAGGGAGGAAGAAAGGGAGAGAGGGAGGAAGAAAGGGAGAGGGAGGAAGAAAGGGAGAGGGAGGAAGAAAGGGAGAGGGAGGAAGAAAGGAGAGGGAGGAAGAAAGGGAGAGAGGGAGAGGGAGGAAGAAAGGGAGAGAGGGAGAGGGAGGAAGAAAGGGAGAGAGGGAGAGGGAGGAAGAAAGGGAGAGAGGGAGAGGGAGGAAGAAAGGGAGAGGGAGGGAGGAAGAAAGGGAGAGAGGGAGAGGGAGGAAGAAAGGGAGAGAGGGAGAGGGAGGAAGAAAGGGAGAGAGGGAGAGGGAGGAAGAAAGGGAGAGAGGGAGAGGGAGGAAGAAAGGGAGAGGGAGGGAGGAAGAAAGGGAGAGAGGGAGGAAGAAAGGGAGAGAGGGAGAGGGAGGGAGGAAGAAAGGGAGAGAGGGAGGAAGAAAGGGAGAGATACATGGAGAAAGAAAGAGAGCTAGAGAGGTAGGGAGAAAGGGAGAGAGGGAGAGGGAGGAAGAAAGGGAGAGAGGGAGAGGGAGGAAGAAAGGGAGAGAGGGAGAGGTAGGGAGAAAGGGAGAGAGCCATGGAGAAAGAGAGATAGGGAGAGAGACATGGAGGTAGGGAGAGAGGGAACACGACATGGAGAAAGAGAGAGAAAGAGTGGAGGAGGAATTTACAAATTTAATTAAAACGTTAATTCACAATTTCCATTTTTGATTTTCAAACTCCATTCCACATTTTGCTATGACCAAACACACACTGAATCCGGTCAGACTCGGAGCAGGTCGTTAACGGCAGAGGGAACGTTCCTCTCATGAACCAGGTGGCTGACGGAGAGAGAGAGAGATATTTAGAGGAGATAGGAGAGGAGGATGAGGATGATGAAGAGGAAAGAGAGGATAGGAAGACACTCACGTTGAGGAGCGAAGCCACTGTAGAATAATACCCGCTGTGCAATACAACACCGAGCCCTGTTTCCGTGGTAACCGACTGAAAGGGGAGGGGGAAGAAATTCAATACTCAATTGAATATAAGCACTTATTAATATGTGTTATTACTGCGTAGATACTCATGTATTAATACAGGGTATTACAGTTTATAAATGCACTTATTAACATGTGTTATTACTGCGTAGATACTCACTCACTTATTAATACAGGTTATTACTGCATAGATACTCACTTATTAATACAGGTTATTACTGCATAGATACTCACTTATTAATACAGGTTATTACTGCGTAGATAGTCACTTATTAATATGTCTTATTACTGCGTAGATACTCACTTATTAATATAGGGTATTACAGCCTAGATAAACACTTATTAATACAGGGTATTACTGCGTATATACTCACTTATTAATATGTGCTATTACTGCGTAGATACTCACTTATTCATACAGGTTATTAATCTTATAAACACACTTTCTCTAATACACTGGAAGCCATTTAATTAGGGCACAGAAAAAGGAGGCGATGTTGGGGAGAGAACTCAGAGAGGCCTAAGCAGGGTCTGACAATGAACCACGGCCCGCTGGCCCACGACCAGTGAAGACAACATCTGACTGAAGATAACTTTTCAGCTCAATTTTGCATTTCTGTTCAAAATATTTACATGCTGTGTCACAGTCTACCATTGAAAAGCACTGAAGACTACAATTGGAGAAAGTCATGCTATTTGTATTTGAGTAATATGATTGGTCATTATTTCAAGCAGTACATGAGCTGATAACTTCACACAGTACCCGAGAGCTGTCCAGAGCAAGAAGAAGCACTCATCAATCTAACTGATTTATTTTAGGGAAAGTGAATTACAAACGTAAACCTTCAATAGTGAACATACTAGCAATATTTTGGCTACTGTTTATAGTCTGCACAAAGAAAGCTACAAAAAGACACCTAGTATTCGTCTTAGACCGTAGGATAGTTATCTCTTTTGGAATATTTTGTCTTGGCTAGCCTACTTTAGCCAGGTCCATATCTCCTTTGGAATACATTGTCTTGGCTAGCCTACTTTAGCCAGGTCCACATCTCCTTTGGAACTTGTCTTAAAAAAAAGAAAAGGGGGCGGCGTCCTATTTTTAGATGTAAACAACAACAAAAATATTCTCAAAATGACATTGGTCTGCTTTTGAAGCAATAATTACTACAATGCAATTCGAAAGAACAGGGAAAATCTCATTTTTGACTGTACTGCCCCTTTAATACATATCATAACAACAAATGTAGCCTATAAATATCTGAATATAAATTCTGTTCGGGCCTGTACATTTTTGGCCAAGTAGCTCGACAAAGTTATCTTTGGTCGTTGGGCCTACAGACTACACAAAAAAAAGCAGCAAGTGTATTTCACTATCAAATATTTGATGTCTTCCATCACCAACACATTTGAGGATGTGGACTAAGCGTCTGGCTGACACACACACACACACACACACACACACGCACGCACACGCATACACGCACACACGCACCTGTGTGCATGATGTATTGATCACATTAACTTGTCTCTGAGCCACTGGACACATGATTAGTCTGTCATCTCTCCTCCCTGATTACCCCAGTCTGTCATCTCTCCTCCGTGATTACCCCAGTCTGTCATCTCTCCTCCGTGATTACCCCAGTCTGTCATCTCTCCTCCGTGATTACCCCAGTCTGTCATCTCTCCTCCGTTATTACCCCAGTCTGTCATCTCTCCTCCGTGATTACCCCAGTCTGTCATCTCTCCTCCGTGATTACCCCAGTCTGTCATCTCTCCTCCGTGATTACCCCAGTCTGTCATCTATCCTCTGTGATTACCCCAGTCTGTCATCTCTCCTCCGTGATTACCCCAGTCTGTCATCTCTCCTCCGTGATTACCCCAGTCTGTCATCTCTCCTCCGTGATTACCCCAGTCTGTCATCTCTCCTCCGTGATTACCCCAGTCTGTCATCTCTCCTCCGTGATTACCCCAGTCTGTCATCTCTCCTCCGTGATTACCCCAGTCTGTCATCTCTCCTCTGTGATTACCCCAGTCTGTCATCTCTCCTCTGTGATTACCCCAGTCTGTCATCTCTCCTCCGTGATTACCCCAGTCTGTCATCTCTCCTCCGTGATTACCCCAGTCTGTCATCTCTCCTCCGTGATTACCCCAGTCTGTCATCTCTCCTCCGTGATTACCCCAGTCTGTCATCTCTCCTCCGTGATTATTCTATTCTGTCCTATTTCCTCTCTGTCCATTCTGTTCTATTTCTTCTGTCTGTCTATGTTGTCCTATTTCCTCTGTCTGTCTATTCTGGAGTCTCTCACTCTACACATTTATCAGACATTGTTATCCAGAGAGCTTTCCAGTAATATATCAATTTTAAGATGGCTGGGTGAGACAAGCACATTACAGCCATAGAAGTATGTTTCACTATCTACTGCCATCCTCTTTTCTCTGTCACAGATCTCCTCTGTTTCTCTCTGATCTTCTCTCACTTCCCAGATTCCCCCTCCATCTGTCCTCTTCATCCCTCTCTCCTCTTGGCCTCTGATCCCTCTCCTTTTGGCCTCTGATCCCTCTCCTTTTGGCCTCTGATCCCTCTCTCCTCTTGGCCTCTGATCCCTCTCCTTTTGGCCTCTGATCCCTCTCCTTTTGGCCTCTGATCCCTCTCTCCTCTTGGCCTCTGATCCCTCTCCTTTTGGCCTCTGATCCCTCTCCTTTTGGCCTCTGATCCCTCTCCTCTTGGCCTCTGATCCCTCTCCTTTTGGCCTCTGATCCCTCTCCTTTTGGCCTCTGATCCCTCTCCTCTTGGCCTCTGATCCCTCTCCTTTTGGCCTCTGATCCCTCTCCTCTTGGCCTCTGATCCCTCTCCTCTTGGCCTCTGATCCCTCTCCTTTTGGCCTCTGATCCCTCTCCTTTTGGCCTCTCTCTCCAGCTTAGGAGGACTATACAGGACAGCATCTTAACCATCCATACCCCTGTCTGTCTGTCTCTACCCCAAACCCCTGTCTGTCTCTACTCCAAACCCCTGTCTGTCTCTACCCCATACCCCTGTCTGTCTCTACTCCATACCCCTGTCTGTCTCTACTCCATACCCCTGTCTGTCTTTACTCCATACCCCTGTCTGTCTTTACTCCATACCCCTGTCTGTCTCTACTCCATACCCCTGTCTGTCTCTACTCCATACCCCTGTCTGTCTCTACTCCAAACCCCTGTCTGTCTCTACTCCATACCCCTGTCTGTCTCTACTCCATACCCCTGTCTGTCTCTACTCCATACCCCTGTCTGTCTCTACTCCATACCCCTGTCTGTCTCTACTCCATACCCCTGTCTGTCTGTACCCCAAACCCCTGTCTGTCTTTACTCCAAACCCCTGTCTGTCTCTACTCCAAACCCCTGTCTGTCTCTACTCCATACCCCTGTCTGTCTCTACTCCATACCCCTGTCTGTCTCTACTCCATACCCCTGTCTGTCTGTCTGTCTGTCTGTACTCCATACCCCTGTCTGTCTGTACCCTATACCCCTGTTTGTCTGTACCCCATACCCCTGTCTGTCTGTACCCCATAACCCTGTATGTCTATACTCCATACCCCTGTCTGTCTGTACCCCATACCCCTGTATGTCTATACCCCATACCCCTGTCTGTCTGTACTCCATACCCCTGTCTGTCTGTCTGTACCCCATACCCCTGTCTGTCAAGACTCAATACCCCTGTCTGTCTGTACCCCATACCCCTGTCTGTCTCTACCCCATACCCCTGTCTGTCAAGACTCAATACCCCTGTCTGTCTGTACCCCATACCCCTGTCTGTCTGTACTCCAAACCCCTATCTGTCTCTACCCCATACCCCTGTCTGTCTGTACCCCATACCCCTGTCTGTCTGTACCCCATACCCCTGTCTGTCTGTACCCCATACCCCTGTCTGTCTCTACCCCATACCCCTGTCTGTCTCTACCCCATACCCCTGTCTGTCTGTACCCCATACCCCTGTCTGTCTGTACTCCAAACCCCTATCTGTCTCTACTCAATACCCTTGTCAGATAGGGGTTTGGAGTACAGACAGACAGTCTGTCAAGACTCAATACCCCTGTCTGTCTGTACCCCATACCCCTGTCTGTCTCTACCCCATACCCCTGTCTGTCAGGGGTATCCTGTCTGTCTGTACCCCATACCCCTGTCTGTCTCTACCCCATACCCCTGTCTGTCTCTACCCCATACCCCTGTCTGTCTGTACTCCAAACCCCTATCTGTCTCTACTCAATACCCTTGTCTGTAACCCATACCGCTGTCTGTCTGTACTCTCCCACTCTACCAATGCTTCTTGTCCTTCAGCAAAAACACAATACCACCCACACACACCGGCTCCAACACACACACACACAACGCAACCAACCAACACACACACACACCGCCTCCAACACACACACACACACACCGCAACCAACACACACACCGCCTCCAACACACACACACACCGCCTCCAACACACACACCGCTACCAAAACACACACACACACACACACACACACACACACACACACACACTGCCTCCAACACTCACACACACCGCCTCCAACACATACATGGATAAAAAAAGCATCTGCTAAATGGCATATATACATACACACACACACCGCAACCAACACACACACACACCGCCTCCAACACACACACTGCAACCAACACACACACACACCGCCTCCAACACACACACCGCAACCAAAACACACACACACACCGCCTCCAACACTCACACACACCGCCTCCAACACATACACACACCGCAACCAACACACACACACACACACACCGCCTCCAACACACACACTGCAACCAACACACACACACACACCGCCTCCAACACACACACCGCAACCAACACACACCGCCTCCAACACACACACACACACCGCAACCAACACACACACACACACACACACCGCAACCAACACACACACACACATACCGCCTCCAACACACACACCGCCTCCAACATACACACACCGCCTCCAACACACACACACACACACCGCAACCAACACACACACACACCGCCTCCAACACACACACACACCGCAACCAACACACACACACACCGCCTCCAACACACACACACACCGCCTCCAACACACACACACACCGCAACCAACACACACCGTCTCCAACACACACACACACCGTCTCCAACACACACACACACTGCCTCCAACACAGTCACATTATCTGCTTCCCACACACACACACCGTCTCCAACACACACACACACCGCCTCCAACACAGGCACATTATCTGCTTCCCACACACACATGACCTTGATGGGATAAGTTGTATTGCTCCGTCCGCCCCCAGCATCAGACTGCTGGACAGAAAGACAGAACAGACGCTGCTAAAAGCCATCAGACTGCTGGAGAGAAAGACAGAACAGACGCTGCTAAAAGCCATCAGACTGCTGGACAGAAAGACAGAACAGACGCTGCTAAAAGCCATCATACTGCTGGACAGAAAGACAGAACATACGCTGCTAAAAGCCATCAGACTGCTGGACAAAAAGACAGAACAGAAGCTGCTAAAAGCCATCAGACTGCTGGACAGAAAGACAGAACATACGCTGCTAAAAGCCATCAGACTGCTGGACAGAAAGACAGAACATACGCTGCTAAAAGCCATCAGACTGCTGGACAGAAAGACAGAACATACGCTGCTAAAAGCCATCAGACTGCTGGACAGAAAGACAGAACAGACGCTGCTAAAAGCCATCAGACTGCTGGACAGAAAGACAGAACATACGCTGCTAAAAGCCATCATACTGCTGGACAGAAAGACAGAACATACGCTGCTAAAAGCCATCAGACTGCTGGACAGAAAGACAGAACAGATGCTGCTAAAAGCCATCAGACTGCTGGACAGAAAGACAGAACAGACGCTGCTAAAAGCCATCAGACTGCTGGACAGAAAGACAGAACAGACGCTGCTAAAAGCCATCAGACTGCTGGACAGAAAGACAGAACAGACGCTGCTAAAAGCCATCAGACTGCTGGACAGAAAGACAGAACAGACGCTGCTAAAAGCCATCAGACTGCTGGACAGAAAGACAGAACAGACGCTGCTAAAAGCCATCAGACTGCTGGACAGAAAGACAGAACAGACGCTGCTAAAAGCCATCAGACTGCTGGACAGAAAGACAGAACAGACGCTGCTAAAAGCCATCAGACTGCTGGACAGAAAGACAGAACAGAAGCTGCTAAAAGCCATCAGACTGCTGGACAGAAAGACAGAACAGACGCTGCTAAAAGCCATCAGACTGCTGGACAGAAAGACAGAACAGACGCTGCTAAAAGCCATCAGACTGCTGGACAGAAAGACAGAACAGACGCTGCTAAAAGCCATCAGACTGCTGGACAGAAAGACAGAACAGACGCTGCTAAAAGCCATCAGACTGCTGGACAGAAAGACAGAACAGACGCTGCTAAAAGCCATCAGACTGCTGGACAGAAAGACAGAACAGACGCTGCTAAAAGCCATCAGACTGCTGGACAGAAAGACAGAACAGACGCTGCTAAAAGCCATCAGACTGCTGGACAGAAAGACAGAACAGACGCTGCTAAAAGCCATCAGACTGCTGGACAGAAAGACAGAACAGACGCTGCTAAAAGCCATCAGACTGCTGGACAGAAAGACAGAACAGACGCTGCTAAAAGCCATCATACTGCTGGACAGAAAGACAGAACAGACGCTGCTAAAAGCCATCAGACTGCTGGACAGAAAGACAGAACAGACGCTGCTAAAAGCCATCATACTGCTGGACAGAAAGACAGAACAGACGCTGCTAAAAGCCATCAGACTGCTGGACAGAAAGACAGAACAGACGCTGCTAAAAGCCATCAGACTGCTGGACAGAAAGACAGAACAGACGCTGCTAAAAGCCATCATACTGCTGGACAGAAAGACAGAACAGACGCTGCTAAAAGCCATCAGACTGCTGGACAGAAAGACAGAACAGACGCTGCTAAAAGCCATCAGACTGCTGGACAGAAAGACAGAACAGACGCTGCTAAAAGCCATCAGACTGCTGGACAGAAAGACAGAACAGACGCTGCTAAAAGACATCATACTGCTGGACAGAAAGACAGAACAGACGCTGCTAAAAGACATCATACTGCTGGACAGAAAGACAGAACAGACGCTGCTAAAAGCCATCAGACTGCTGGACAGAAAGACAGAACAGACGCTGCTAAAAGCCATCAGACTGCTGGACAGAAAGACAGAACAGACGCTGCTAAAAGCCATCAGACTGCTGGACAGAAAGACAGAACAGACGCTGCTAAAAGCCATCAGACTGCTGGACAGAAAGACAGAACAGACGCTGCTAAAAGCCATCAGACTGCTGGACAGAAAGACAGAACAGACGCTGCTAAAAGCCATCAGACTGCTGGACAGAAAGACAGAACAGACGCTGCTAAAAGCCATCAGACTGCTGGACAGAAAGACAGAACAGACGCTGCTAAAAGCCATCAGACTGCTGGACAGAAAGACAGAACAGACGCTGCTAAAAGCCATCAGACTGCTGGACAGAAAGACAGAACAGACGCTGCTAAAAGCCATCAGACTGCTGGACAGAAAGACAGAACAGACGCTGCTAAAAGCCATCATACTGCTGGACAGAAAGACAGAACAGACGCTGCTAAAAGCCATCAGACTGCTGGACAGAAAGACAGAACAGACGCTGCTAAAAGCCATCATACTGCTGGACAGAAAGACAGAACAGACGCTGCTAAAAGCCATCAGACTGCTGGACAGAAAGACAGAACAGACGCTGCTAAAAGCCATCAGACTGCTGGACAGAAAGACAGAACAGAAGCTGCTAAAAGCCATCAGACTGCTGGACAGAAAGACAGAACATACGCTGCTAAAAGCCATCAGACTGCTGGACAGAAAGACAGAACAGACGCTGCTAAAAGCCATCAGACTGCTGGACAGAAAGACAGAACAGACGCTGCTAAAAGCCATCAGACTGCTGGACAGAAAGACAGAACAGACGCTGCTAAAAGCCATCAGACTGCTGGACAGAAAGACAGAACAGACGCTGCTAAAAGCCATCAGACTGCTGGACAGAAAGACAGAACAGACGCTGCTAAAAGCCATCATACTGCTGGACAGAAAGACAGAACAGACGCTGCTAAAAGCCATCAGACTGCTGGACAGAAAGACAGAACAGACGCTGCTAAAAGCCATCATACTGCTGGACAGAAAGACAGAACAGACGCTGCTAAAAGCCATCAGACTGCTGGACAGAAAGACAGAACAGACGCTGCTAAAAGCCATCAGACTGCTGGACAGAAAGACAGAACAGACGCTGCTAAAAGCCATCAGACTGCTGGACAGAAAGACAGAACAGACGCTGCTAAAAGCCATCAGACTGCTGGACAGAAAGACAGAACAGACGCTGCTAAAAGCCATCAGACTGCTGGACAGAAAGACAGAACAGACGCTGCTAAAAGCCATCAGACTGCTGGACAGAAAGACAGAACAGACGCTGCTAAAAGCCATCAGACTGCTGGACAGAAAGACAGAACAGACGCTGCTAAAAGCCATCATACTGCTGGACAGAAAGACAGAACAGAAGCTGCTAAAAGCCATCAGACTGCTGGACAGAAAGACAGAACAGACGCTGCTAAAAGCCATCAGACTGCTGGACAGAAAGACAGAACATACGCTGCTAAAAGCCATCATACTGCTGGACAGAAAGACAGAACAGACGCTGCTAAAAGCCATCAGACTGCTGGACAGAAAGACAGAACATACGTTGCTAAAAGCCATCAGACTGCTGGACAGAAAGACAGAACAGACGCTGCTAAAAGCCATCAGACTGCTGGACAGAAAGACAGAACAGACGCTGCTAAAAGCCATCAGACTGCTGGACAGAAAGACAGAACATACGCTGCTAAAAGCCATCAGACTGCTGGACAGAAAGACAGAACAGACGCTGCTAAAAGCCATCAGACTGCTGGACAGAAAGACAGAACAGACGCTGCTAAAAGCCATCAGACTGCTGGACAGAAAGACTGAACAGACGCTGCTAAAAGCCATCAGACTGCTGGACAGAAAGACAGAACAGACGCTGCTAAAAGCCATCAGACTGCTGGACAGAAAGACAGAACAGACGCTGCTAAAAGCCATCAGACTGCTGGACAGAAAGACAGAACAGAAGCTGCTAAAAGCCATCAGACTGCTGAACAGAAAGACAGAACAGACGCTGCTAAAAGCCATCATACTGCTGGACAGAAAGACAGAACAGACGCTGCTAAAAGCCATCAGACTGCTGGACAGAAAGACAGAACAGACGCTGCTAAAAGCCATCAGACTGCTGGACAGAAAGACAGAACAGAAGCTGCTAAAAGCCATCAGACTGCTGGACAGAAAGACAGAACATACGCTGCTAAAAGCCATCAGACTGCTGGACAGAAAGACAGAACAGACGCTGCTAAAAGCCATCAGACTGCTGGACAGAAAGACAGAACAGACGCTGCTAAAAGCCATCAGACTGCTGGACAGAAAGACAGAACAGACGCTGCTAAAAGCCATCAGACTGCTGGACAGAAAGACAGAACAGACGCTGCTAAAAGCCATCAGACTGCTGGACAGAAAGACAGAACAGACGCTGCTAAAAGCCATCATACTGCTGGACAGAAAGACAGAACAGACGCTGCTAAAAGCCATCAGACTGCTGGACAGAAAGACAGAACAGACGCTGCTAAAAGCCATCATACTGCTGGACAGAAAGACAGAACAGACGCTGCTAAAAGCCATCAGACTGCTGGACAGAAAGACAGAACAGACGCTGCTAAAAGCCATCAGACTGCTGGACAGAAAGACAGAACAGACGCTGCTAAAAGCCATCAGACTGCTGGACAGAAAGACAGAACAGACGCTGCTAAAAGCCATCAGACTGCTGGACAGAAAGACAGAACAGACGCTGCTAAAAGCCATCAGACTGCTGGACAGAAAGACAGAACAGACGCTGCTAAAAGCCATCAGACTGCTGGACAGAAAGACAGAACAGACGCTGCTAAAAGCCATCAGACTGCTGGACAGAAAGACAGAACAGACGCTGCTAAAAGCCATCAGACTGCTGGACAGAAAGACAGAACAGACGCTGCTAAAAGCCATCAGACTGCTGGACAGAAAGACAGAACAGACGCTGCTAAAAGCCATCAGACTGCTGGACAGAAAGACAGAACAGACGCTGCTAAAAGCCATCAGACTGCTGGACAGAAAGACAGAACAGACGCTGCTAAAAGCCATCATACTGCTGGACAGAAAGACAGAACAGACGCTGCTAAAAGCCATCAGACTGCTGGACAGAAAGACAGAACAGACGCTGCTAAAAGCAATCAGACTGCTGGACAGAAAGACAGAACAGACGCTGCTAAAAGCAATCAGACTGCTGGACAGAAAGACAGAACAGACGCTGCTAAAAGCCATCAGACTGCTGGACAGAAAGACAGAACAGACGCTGCTAAAAGCCATCAGACTGCTGGACAGAAAGACAGAACAGACGCTGCTAAAAGCCATCATACTGCTGGACAGAAAGACAGAACAGACGCTGCTAAAAGCCATCAGACTGCTGGACAGAAAGACAGAACAGACGCTGCTAAAAGCCATCAGACTGCTGGACAGAAAGACAGAACAGACGCTGCTAAAAGCCATCAGACTGCTGGACAGAAAGACAGAACAGACGCTTCTAAAAGCCATCAGACTGCTGGACAGAAGGACAGAACAGACGCTGCTAAAAGCCATCAGACTGCTGGACAGAAAGACAGAACAGACGCTGCTAAAAGCCATCATACTGCTGGACAGAAAGACAGAACAGACGCTGCTAAAAGCCATCAGACTGCTGGACAGAAAGACAGAACAGACGCTGCTAAAAGCCATCAGACTGCTGGACAGAAAGACAGAACAGACGCTGCTAAAAGCCATCAGACTGCTGGACAGAAAGACAGAACAGACGCTGCTAAAAGCCATCAGACTGCTGGACAGAAAGACAGAACAGACGCTGCTAAAAGCCATCAGACTGCTGGACAGAAAGACAGAACAGACGCTGCTAAAAGCCATCAGACTGCTGGACAGAAAGACTGAACAGACGCTGCTAAAAGCCATCAGACTGCTGGACAGAAAGACAGAACAGACGCTGCTAAAAGCCATCAGACTGCTGGACAGAAAGACAGAACATACACTGCTAAAAGCCATCAGACTGCTGGACAGAAAGACAGAACAGATGCTGCTAAAAGCCATCAGACTGCTGGACAGAAAGACAGAACAGACGCTGCTAAAAGCCATCAGACTGCTGGACAGAAAGACAGAACAGACGCTGCTAAAAGCCATCAGACTGCTGGACAGAAAGACTGAACAGACGCTGCTAAAAGCCATCAGACTGCTGGACAGAAAGACAGAACAGACGCTGCTAAAAGCCATCAGACTGCTGGACAGAAAGACAGAACATACACTGCTAAAAGCCATCAGACTGCTGGACAGAAAGACAGAACAGATGCTGCTAAAAGCCATCAGACTGCTGGACAGAAAGACAGAACAGACGCTGCTAAAAGCCATCAGACTGCTGGACAGAAAGACAGAACAGACGCTGCTAAAAGCCATCAGACTGCTGGACAGAAAGACAGAACATACACTGCTAAAAGCCATCAGACTGCTGGACAGAAAGACAGAACAGATGCTGCTAAAAGCCATCAGACTGCTGGACAGAAAGACAGAACAGACGCTGCTAAAAGCCATCAGACTGCTGGACAGAAAGACAGAACAGACGCTGCTAAAAGCCATCAGACTGCTGGACATTAATCAAATGTTCACCCAGACTATTCACATTATATCACATTGACGCCCCCCCCCCCCCTTTTAATTTTACATTTATTTACTAAATATTTTCTTGACTCTATTTTCTTAAAACTGCGTTGTTGGTTAAGGGCTTGTAAGTAAGCATTTTACGGTAAGGTACCTGTTGTATTCAGCGCATTGTGACAAATATGATTTGATTTGATTAGAATTTGATTTGATGTGAGCCGGAGCCGAGAATGTAAGCTCAGTGTTTGTCTGTGTGGTGCAGAACACAGAGACTCACTGAGAACATCTAAGCCTCCAGACGAGACGAATGTCTGCAGCCTCAGTGATCCGTCACTCACCCTGCTTGTACGACCTGCACACACCTTCTCTCACTAGTTAGTCAGAAACATCGGAGGGTAAGATTATCAGAGCCCTGTACTCCATGTGCAGCTGTGCTTTCTCTATGCCCTGAACACTTAACCCTCTATGCCCTTAACACTTAACCCTCTATGCCCTGAACACTTAACCCTCTATGCCCTGAACACTTAACCCTCTATGCCCTGAACACTTAACCCTCTATGCCCTGAACACTTAACCCTCTATGCTCTGAACACTTAACCCTCTATGCCCTGAACACTTAACCCTCTATGCCCTGAACACTCATCCCTCTATGCCCTGAACACTCATCCCTCTATGCCCTGAACACTCATCCCTCTATGCCCTGAACACTCATCCCTCTATGCCCTGAACACTCATCCCTCTATGCCCTGAACACTCATCCCTCTATGCCCTGAACACTGCTAACTTAAAGGTCACTCACCCATGTAAATGGCAGAAGAAGACAATTACCAAGGGGACAAAGTGAACACTCCGCAGTGTGCGACCTGGTGACTGAGCCGTTTACGAAGATGAGGATCTACTCGGACAACAGAAATACTACGACACTGAAAGGAAAAAATATGAACACAACATTGTGAAGTGTTGGTCCCGTGTTTCATGAGCTGAAATATAAAAAGATCCCAGAAATGTTCCATACGCACAAAAAGCTTATTTCTCTCTAAATATTGTGTACAGACTTGTTTTATATCCCAGTTAGTGAGCATTTCTGTGGCATATCAAGAAGCTGATTAAAAACAGCATGATTATTACACAGGTGCACCTCGTATACATGCGTGTCGTGTTCACCAGGGTCTTGACCTGACTGCAGTTCGGCGTCGTAAATGCAGGAGAAGTGTGCCCTTCGCGGATGAATCCCGGTTTCAACTGTACCGGACGGATGACAGACAGCGTGTATGGCGTGGTGTGGGCGAAGGCAGCCGATAGGTCTGCCATGTGGGCGAGCGATTTGCTGATGTCAACGATGTCTGCAGAGTGGCCCCGTAGTGGCAGTGGGGTTATGGTATGGGCAGGCATAAGCTACGGACAACAAACACAATTGCATTTTTATCGACGGCAATTTGAATGCCCAGAGATACCGTGACGAGATCCTGAGGCCCATTGTCGTGCCATTCATCCGCCGCCATCACCTCATGTTTCAGCATGATAATGCACAGCCCCATGTCACAAGGATCTGTACACAATTCCTGCAAGCTGAAAATGTCCCAGTTCTTCCATGGCCTGCATACTCACCAGACATGTCACCCCTCGAGCATGTTTGGGATGCTCTGGATCAACGTGTAAGACAGCACCTATCCAGGAACTCTGTTAAAGCCATTGAAGAGGAGTGGGGAGAACATTCCACAGGCCACAATCAACAGTCTGATCAACTCAATGCGAAGGAGATGTGTGAGGCAAATGGTGGTCTCACCGGATACTGACTGGTTTTCTGAACCGCTCCCCTACTTTTTTTTTTAAAGGTATCGCTGACCAGCAGAAACATATCCATATTCCCAGTCAGGTGAAATCCATAGATTAGGGACTAATTAATTTATTTCAATTCACTGATTTCTTCATATAAACTTTAACTCAGTAAAAATCTTTTGAAATGGTTACATGTTGATTTATTTTTGTTCAGTGTTGTTCTGTTGTATATTCAATAAAATGTGTCTCCGTTTCCCTGGACTCCAGGGGCCGTCTGTGATCGTACCCTCAAATCCTATGGAGGATATTTAAAGGAAAACTCCACCTAAAAACAAATCTTTTGTTATTTGTTTCATTCGGTTGTCAACATAATCCCAAAGTGCTATGATATGCACCTTGATATGCACCTTTATGATATGCACCTTGATATGCACCTTTATGATATGCACCTTGATATGCACCTTTATGATATGCACCTTGATGATATGCACCTTGATGATATGCACCTTTATGATATGCACCTTTATGATATGCACCTTGATATGCACCTTTATGATATGCACCTTGATATGCACCTTTATGATATGCACCTTGATATGCACCTTTATGATATGCACCTTTATGATATGCACCTTTATGATATGCACCTTGATATGCACCTTTATGATATGCACCTTGATATGCACCTTTATGATATGCACCTTGATATGCACCTTTATGATATGCACCTTTATGATATGCACCTTGATATGCACCTTTATGATATGCACCTTGATATGCACCTTTATGATATGCACCTTGATATGCACCTTTTAAAATACATAAATCATCTGATGCATTTTGCCAATTCAAAAACAACAAACTGAAAGATTAAAATAAATGTTTATTTAAACAAGTGCCTTGTTATTATGCCTATGGCGTGCAGAACACAGTACACGATCGTACGGCTTTTTCAAATCATCACTTAGCTGAAGGTGCCTTTGATGCCTCAAACTTTTACTGGGGCTTCATGTCCGAAGAGACCGTGAGGTTCTTCACTACGTGTTCAGACTCCCACTGCTCCCACTAACACAGTGTTTTTAATTGGACTGTGTTCAGATTTCCATTAGTCTTTTGTTAAAAATCTGTTGAATAACAGGGATGTGAGAGGCTGTTTTATTTACAGAGCAGAGAGCCAGATAATTACTGCCCTAAAGCACAGAGAGAGTAAGAAGGAGAGAGTTATATAAATAGAGAGACGGGGGGGGCTCTTGAGAGGTATACAGAAAGAGAGGGTGAGCTTTTAAGAGGGGTCAAAATTAAGGGAGAGTCATGAATGTGAGACGTATGAGGTAACAAGGCAGATTGCCCTGTCATGAAATATGGATAGAATTTTCAGTAAGAGCCCTTTTTGAAATGTGCTTCCCTCTCCTCCTGCTTCTGTCACCGCCTGCATCCCTCTCCTCTGACTTCTGTCACCTCCTGCTTCCTTCTGCTCCTGCCTCTGTCACCTCCTGATTCCTTCTGCTCCTGCCTCTATCACCTCCTGCTTCTGTCTCCTCCTGCTTCTGTCTCCTCCTGAAGGAGTCTCCTCCTGCTTCTGTGTCCTCCTGAAGGAGTCTCAGTAATAATACAGGAGTCTGTGACTCTCCTCCTCCTGAAGGAGTTTCAGTAATATTACAGGAGTTTGTGACTCTCCTCCTGAAGGAGTCTCAGTAATATTACAGGAGTTTGACTCTCCTCCTCCTGAAGGAGTCTCAGTAATAATACAGGAGTCTGTGACTCTCCTCCTGAAGGAGTCTCAGTAATATTACAGGAGTTTGTGACTCTCCTCCTCCTGAAGGAGTCTCAGTAATAATACAGGAGTCTGTGACTCTCCTCCTGAAGGAGTCTCAGTAATAATACAGGAGTTTGACTCTCCTCCTCCTGAAGGAGTCTCAGTAATAATACAGGAGTCTGTGACTCTTCTCCTCCTGAAGGAGTCTCAGTAATAATACAGGAGTCTGTGACTCTCCTCCTCCTGCTGCTGTAATGTTTTTCCGTCTGTCAGTCCGTCTGCACCTCGTCCATCACTATGGAGGTCGTCCTCAACTCCTACTCTGTGTGGTCCAGCGTTACACCCAGCCAATCAATTAACAGGAATGACCTCAGAATGCATTACGTCAATGGGCGAAGCTGCTATTCAATCAAATAAATAACTGATATCAGTGTCAATTTAAATGAATGACAGGTGATTATTGTTGGGGTTATTCTGTTTTGACCATGATTCAACCTTCTGTGTGTATTTAATGTAAGTCCCCAATCTCGTGAGGATGTTTCACTTCCTAGAAATCAATTCGAAACCATTTTTATTTGTCACATACACATGGTTAGCAGATGTTAATGCGAGCGTAGCGAAATGCTTGTGCTTCTAGTTCCGACCATGCAATAATATCTAACAAGGAATCTAACAATTTCACAACAACCCCGTTATACACACTATAAGTGTAAAAGAACGAATAGGAATGTGTACATAAAATGACATGAATGAGTGATGGCCGAACGGTATCGGCTAGATATTCTACCTTTTACGATCCGCCACTAATCAGTTGTGACTGAAATCTACTCCGTCTGTGAACATGTTTCTGGGAGACGATGTGAAAGATTCACAATGGTTCCCTCTGGCGTTGAGGTGACGGGGAAAACACAGACGGCTCTCCATCTGCTAGTGCCTTTAGTCTCAACTTTACCACTATTTGAAACGTGCGAGACAGGGAATGAGTCAGAAAGAGGGGAGAGAGGAAAGAGAGGGGAGGGGAGGGGAGAGAATGAGGAGATAGGAGGCCAGAGAAATCCAGTTAGAGAGATTGAGAGGGAGAGTTGCTTTAGGTTGAATTGAATTCCCCACCCTCTATCCTCTGTGCTTCCTTACACTTTAACTCTCCTTAGGCCTCCCGGTGTTACCCGGTAACCAACAACCTTTGACCCCCACCATACTGAATGACTTAACCCAGAGGTGAGGAAAAGCATGCTGTTTTAACACTCATGCGGTAGTGCTAGTAGGTTTAACTCTTTATATTTGGTTGGCACTATTTCAGATTTTATTCTTCCAGTAACAAGTGTGTAAATTACATTTTGTTAATTAATAGGAAGATCTATCCCTCATACCATGATGGCCACCTAATCACCCCCCTTCCTCTCCGTAAATTAGAATGTGTTCTTAGTCAACTAAACCTGGTAAAATAAGGGTTAAATAAACATTTAAATAAATAAATTAAGTGGCTTCAGGACAGATGAGGGATGTGTCACCTACTGGTTAAAGAGGACATCAACACTCAGTTCCTACCCCAGGACACTTCCTATGGTCTTCAGTTCCTACCCCAGGACACTTCCTATGGTCTTCAGTTCCTACCCCAGGACACCTCCTATAGTCTTCAGTTCCTACCCCAGGACACAGAGGTCATGTTAAAAAAGCTAATAGTGGGGAGGTTAAAACCCAGAGGACGTGTCAGGTGACAGAGAGAGGACGGGGATGGGGGGACATGGGCGAGAGGACAGGGATGGGGGGTACATGGGCGAGAGGAAGGGGATGGGGGGACATGGGCGAGAGGACAGGGATGGGGGTACATGGGCGAGAGGACAGGGATGGGGGGTACATGGGCGAGAGGACGGGGATGGGGGATACATGGGCGAGAGGACAGGGATGGGGGTACATGGGCGAGAGGACAGGGATGGGGATACATGGGCGAGAGGAAGGGGATGGGGGATACATGGGCGAGAGGACAGGGATGGGGGGTACATGGGCGAGAGGACAGGGATGGGGATACATGGGCGAGAGGAAGGGGATGGGGGATACATGGGCGAGAGGAAGGGGATGGGGGGACATGGGCGAGAGGACAGGGATGGGGATACATGGGCGAGAGGACAGGGATGGGGGATACATGGGCGAGAGGACAGGGATGGGGGATACATGGGCGAGAGGACAGGGATGGGGGATACATGGGCGAGAGGACGGGGATGGGGGATACATGGGCGAGAGGACGGGATGGGGGATACATGGGCGACATGGGCGAGAGGACGGGGATGGGGGGTACATGGGCGAGAGGACGGGGATGGGGGATACATGGGCGAGAGGACGGGGATGGGGGATACATGGGCGAGAGGACGGGGACGGGGGATACATGGGCGAGAGGACAGGGATGGGGGATACATGGGCGAGAGGACAGGGATGGGGGGGACATGGGCGAGAGGACAGGGATGGGGGATACATGGGCGAGAGGACAGGGATGGGGGATACATGGGCGAGAGGACAGGGATGGGGGATACATGGGCGAGAGGACAGGGATGGGGGGGACATGGGCGAGAGGAATGTTCATGAGGCAGAAAAAAACACTGTCGTATATTCATCACTACCTCTCTCTCACCTTTATTTAACCAGGTCACAGTTGCAAATGAGAACTTGTTCTCAACTAGCCTAAAAAAATGTAGTCAGTTTAGTTACCTTAGTTAATAACACCTACTGCGGTGTGTTGATACCGTGATAACTAGTCTGTTGGTTATGTTATCGATCATTTTAGATACATTTTTTTCTCCAGATAAGTTAAAATCAACCTGGAATTATTATTTTTTTCACTGATTGTCAGTCATTCAATGAGCAGAAATAAGTAATTCCAATTGTGCAAGTTCTCCCACTTAACAATATGAGAGAGGCCTGTAATTTTCACCATAGGTACACTTAAACTATGACAGACAAAATGAGAAAAAAAATCCAGAAAATCACATTGTAGTGTACCAATGATGAAAATGTACAGGCCTCTCTCGTCTTTTTAAGTGGGAGAACTTGCACAATTGGTGGCTGACTAAATATGTTTTTGCCCCACTGTAGGTAAACAAACATCAATGCCAGCCTTCTCAGTGGTGAGCCATGCGTCCTTCCTCAATGTTTTCCAATTAAAAATAAGAAAAACATCTAAAAATGTGTACTGAATGGAAAAGCAGATGGACTTTCAATGCCTTTGTATTCACATGAATGAATAAATAAGACAATGTTGAGTTTATTTCCATTCTGCTTGGCTGATGTGGCACTGCTGTGTTGAAAGGGTTGGTCAATTCTAAACACTCTGTCAAAACACTGAAATGCTCTCTATTCATTACAAGGTCAGAGGTCAACTCATCTACTGGGACACACTGGTTATGATTCATATGTCATATTATGAATAAGCCATATGATTCATAGGCATTATGATTCAAAAGCCATATGATTCAAAAGCCATATGATTCATAAGTCATATGATTCATAAGCCATATGATTCATAAGTCATATGATTCATAATACATATGATTCATAAGCCATATGAGTCATAAGTCATATGATTCATAAGCCATATGATTCATAAGCCATATGATTCATAAGTCATATGATTCATAATACGTAGAATGTATGCACACATGACTGTAAGTCGCTTTGGATAAAAGCGTCTGCTAAAAGGCATATATTATAATACATATGATTCATAAGCCATATGATTCAAAAGCCATATGATTCTGTAAGCCTCTTTTAACTAACTTCCTTTTGTTGTTGTTGCCTTGAAGCAGTCTGGATGTTAATGTATTTTACAGTGTTGTTTGAGGCAATTTTCTAGTATAAATATGTAATGAGCACACTCATATGAAGGACAGAACATTATGTCACACGTGACAAAGCTTTTCTCTGCTGAAAGACACACAGGACACAGATAACACACAACAAAACACATCCATTATGAAACATCAAATAGAATACATCCATTACTGCGTGACCTGAAGGTAGGGTGTAATGTACCTTGTTGGTGTGTGTGTGCGGGTGTGTGTGTGTGTGTGCGTGTGTGTGCGCGTGTGTGTACAAACAAAGCAGTGAAACAGAATATAACTATAATATAACTCCATCTTTTAGTTCATAGTCATCCTGGTGTGTATTTAGAACCGTAGTGAATCACCAATAGATATTCTATTACCGTCTAGTTTTAAGCATATGTACGAAGCATAGCGGAAGGGCCTGGGTCACTCCGTGTGATTGGAGAGGCAGTGAACTGAGAGGCTAGAGGAGGACAGCTCTAAGTGACTTGGGAAAAAAACGCACATTCACTTGGTGCCTCCATCAGTGGTAAAATATTCACACTGTTGTTCAGGGAAATTATTAGTGGAATGTTCATGAGGCAGAAAAAAACACTGTCGTATATTCATCTCCCTCTCTACCTCTACCTCTCTCTCTCTCTCTCTCTCTCTCTCTCTCTCTCTCTCTCTCTCTCTCTCTCTCTCTCTCTCTCTCTCTCTCTCTACCTCTCTCTCTCTCTCTCTCTCGCTCTCTCTCTTTCCCTCCCTCTCTCTACCTCTCTCTCTCTCTCCCTCCCTCTCTCTACCTCTCTCTCTCTCTCTCTCTCTCTCTCTCTCACTACCTCTCTACCTCTCTCTCTCTCTCTCTACCTCTCTCTCTCTCGCTCTCTCTCTCGCTCTCTCTTTCTCCCTCCCTTTCTCTACCTCTCTCTCTCTACCTCTCTCTCTCTCTCTCTCTCTCTCTCTCTCTCTCTCGCACCTTCTATTTCTCTCTTCAGACTGATTTACATAAAATGATAGTTTTGTCTCACAGCAGCAGAATGAACAGTATGGTAAATATATCTAAAATAGGTAAATGATCTATTCTGAGTCTAGGCTTTCAGCAGATTATATTACGAGTACAGACACACTGATCTGTATGTAACACACACACAGTGGAATGACTCAGCCATACCCATTGGCAGCCATATGTTGGAGACCCTGGAAGGAATACTAACATGGGTAATCTTCTCTCCATCCTTTCTCTCTGCACTCCCTTTCAGTCTTCACTCTTTTATTGTGCTGCTAACCTTTAGTCCTGTATCACCTTCTCTCCACCTCACCCCTTAGTCCTGCAGCATCACCTTCTCTCCACCTCATCCTTTAGTCCTGCAGCATCACCTGCTCTCCACCTCACCCCTTAGTCCTGCAGCATCACCTTCTCTCCACCTCATCCTTTAGTCCTGCAGCATCACCTTCTCTCAACCTCATCCTTTAGTCCTGCAGCATCATCTTCTCTCCACCTCATCCCTTAGTCCTGCAGCATCACCTTCTCTCCATCTCATCCCTTAGTCCTGCAGCATCACCTTCTCTCCACTTCATCCCTTAGTCCTGCATCACCTTCTCTCTACCTCATCCCTTAGTCCTGCAGCATCACCTTCTCTCCATCTCATCCCTTAGTCCTGCAGCATCACCTGCTCTCCACCTCATCCCTTAGTCCTGCACCATCACCTTCTCTCCACCTCACCCCTTAGTCCTGCAGCATCACCTGCTCTCCACCTCACCCCTTAGTCCTGCAGCATCACCTGCTCTCCACCTCATCCTTTAGTCCTGCAGTATCACCTTCTCTCCACCTCACCCCTTAGTCCTGCAGCATCACCTTCTCTCCACCTCATCCTTTAGTCCTGCAGCATCATCTTCTCTCCACCTCACCCCTTAGTCCTGCAGCATCACCTGCTCTCCACCTCATCCCTTAGTCTTGCAGCATCACCTTCTCTCCACCTCACCCCTTAGTCCTGCATGACCTTCTCTCCACCTCACCTCACCCCTTAGTCCTGCAGCATCACCTTCTCTCCACCTCATCCCTTAGTCCTGCATGACCTTCTCTCCACCTCACCTCACCCCTTAGTCCTGCAGCATCACCTGCTCTCCACCTCATCCCTTAGTCCTGCAGCATCACCTGCTCTCCACCTCATCCCTTAGTCCTGCAGCATCACCTTCTCTCCACCTCATCTCATCCCTTATTCCTGCATCCACTTCTCTCCACCTCACCTCATCACATCTATACATAATGGACCTCTAGATCACAGAATGGACACAGGATAAGTGTCCCAGCAGTTTTAGGCAGTGGCAGCTAATGTTTAGTCAAAATACATACTTAAAATATATAGTTATGCATTCCCAGTCTGCATCCTTTGTGTACTCATCGGTATTCTATGTCCACTCATTGTCTTCCTATGTGTATCAGACTTCTCTGTCCACTTCCTGCTTCCTGTGTGTTTATCAGCCTTCTCTGTCTGTTCCTGCTTCCTGTGTGTATCAGTCTTCTCTGTCCTCTTCCTGCTTCCTGTAGGCTTCGTTGAGCAGCTGTATCTCCTCGCGGTAGCCTCCCGTCTCCTGTTTCTGCCTGCGACTGTTCTGCCGGTGGGCCTCCACCGTGTCAGGGATGTTGATGTTGATGTTGTCCACCTCGGGGTTGCCACTGTTGGGGATGAGCAGTGAGTAGGAGGCTGTCTCCCCCAGGTCACAGGAGACAAAGCGGTTCTCCTTCCGAGAATAGCGCAGCGACGGGGAGCGGGCGTGGGTGGACGACTGGCTGATGTTCGAGATGATGGACACGCTGTCCGTGGCCTCCTCGTTGTCACAGATCTCCAACACCTCCAGGTGGATCTTCACATTGGTGTCCCGCATTTCCACCTCCACCTCCGTCCCCACTCCCCCGGCCGGGCCCCCGGTGGTAGGGTCGTCTGCACTGGGCTCGTGGCCTACAGACTTTGAGCGGTAGACCTCCACCTTCTTGGTGGCGTGGGGGGAGATGGTGAGGCCGTCGCTGCTGACCTCGTAGGTGGAGAGGGAGAGGGTCTTCCCTGTGGGGGCATGCAGGGAGACGGTGCCCTGGAAGGCACACAGAGGGAGGGCCAGACCTCCCACAGATCTCTGTAAGGACACAAGACGAACACAGACTAAAGTCAAAATCTAGTAGAGCAACAACTATACATTTTATCAAGGGCATATACAGAAATATCTCAACGTACATTTCCAATTACATACAGATCAAAGACACTAAATGAATACAGATAAGTTGTGATGTTGAAAATAAAATAATTCAATTGAAATGGTAGTAGTTCTTAAAAGGCCTTTATCTTTGTTGATAAACAAAGTGTGTGTATATGCAGGTGTGATTAGAGCACAGGGTAGAATACCTTTTCTCTCATTTCAAGCTCCCCTGCATCACTCAGCTAGGTGCTAGCATAGCTCGTGGTAATAGAATGGGTGGTATGCATCATATTCAGCTAGGTGCTAGCATAGCTCGTGGTAATAGAATGGTTGATCTGTATCACTCAGCTAGGTGCTAGCATAGCTCGTGGTAATAGAATGGGTGGTATGCATCATATTCAGCTAGGTGCTAGCATAGCTCGTGGTAATAGAATGGGTGATCTGCATCACTCAGCTAGGTGCTAGCATAGCTTGTGGTAATAGAATGGGTGGTATGCATCATATTCAGCTAGGTGCTAGCATAGCTCGTGGTAATAGAATGGGTGGTATGCATCATATTCAGCTAGATGCTAGCATAGCTCGTGGTAATAGAATGGGTGATCTGCATCACTCAGCTAGGTGCTAGCATAGCTCGTGGTAATAGAATGGGTGAGCTTCCACCATTAAGTGTAAATGGATGTTCTCAATCCATTATTACTTTCATTAACGAAGGGTCCCTCTTTTAAATTACGAGACTATTTTCAATAATTTAATATTTTGCATTTTGTCATGTCGCTTTAATGTTGATGTACTTGTATGTAAACACAGATTTCATTCTAAGAGAAAGAGAGAGAAACTGACCCAAAAATTAAGGAAAGCATTGAAAATGTACAGAATCAGTGAGCATAGCCTTGCTATTGAGAAAGGCCGACTTGGCACTCATGAGAAGACAGGCTATGTGCTCACTGCCCACAACATGAGGTGGAAACTGAGCTGCACTTCCTAACCTCCTGCCAAATGTATGACCATATTAGAGACACATATTTCCCTCAGATTACACAGATCCACAAAGATTTTGAAAACAAACCCAATTTTGATAAACTCCCATATCTACTGGGTGAAATACCACAGTGTGACATCACAGCAGCACGATTTGTGACCTGTTGCCACGAGAAAAGGGCAACCAGTGAAGAACAAATGACATTGTAAATACAACCCATATTTATGTTTATTTATTTTCCCTTTTGTACTTTAACTATTTGTACATCGTTACAACACTCTATATAGACATAATATGACATTTGTAATGTCTCTATTCTGTTGGAACTGTTGTGAGTGTAATGTTTACTGTTTAGTTTTTATTGTTTATTTCACTTTTATTTATTATCTATTTCATTTGCTCTGGCAATGTAAAAATATGTTTTCCATGCCAATAAAGCCCTTTAATTGAGAGTGTGAGAGCATGAGAAAGAGAGTGAGAGAGGCATAGCGAGTGAGAGAGGCATAGCGCGAGAGAGTGTGAGAGGGAGAGAAAGTGAGACGGAGAGAGGGAAAGAGAGAGTGGGAGAGTAACGGTTAAGGGAGTGGCAGGTTGTCTAACTGGTTGTATTGAGCTTGACTAAGATGAGTGAATTAGTTAAGACATGGTGATCTGGTGATCTTACCCACCCTGTCATTCTCTCCATCTTCAACCCCCTCTCTTTCCTTTCTCTCTCTTATCTGTCTTACCCTCTGTCTCCCATTGTCTCTCTTTCTCTCTATCCCACATTCGAGAAAACTAAAGCATTGAGGAGTCAATATGCCTGCCGTGTCTCACAGTCACGCTGGGAGGAAAACACACTGTGCCAGTCGAATCAAATAATACACCAAGCCCATCAGCGGAGCAACGGAGAGGGGAGAGCAGGAGGGGGGGGGGGAGGGGGGGGCATAGGGGTAGGCAGAGAGAGAGAGAGTGAGAGAGAGTGTTTCTAAAATGTCCTTAACATTGCCCAGAGATAGAGAGTGATAGTGAAAGCTAGTGTCACCCTGTCTTTATTAACACAGTGGGTAGAGTCACTGAAAGGCCAAACAATGTCTTCCTCCTTAATGTCTGGAAAACTAGAGGCCTGAGGCTTGTAGCAGTGGCGTAGTGGATGAAAACAGGACAACAACAACAACAACACAACCCTGACCTCTGTTTTCATCTGTGAAGCACGTGACCTTCTGTTCCTAATGTGTTTCCAGAAATGTTACTTGGGTATATCATTCAGTATGTGAGAACATCTTCACACACACACACACACACACGCACGCACACGCGCACACGCACACGCACACACACGCACACGCACACGCACGCACGCACGCACACACACACACACACACACACACACACACACACACACACACACACACACACACACACACACACACACACACACAATACTATAAACAGGATGTAAACTAAGTGCCAAAACACACTCCTTGGTATTTACACCCAAAAGGCACTTCCTAATCCACAGCACAGCAGCGTTGTAGAAAGCAGCCAATTTGTGTGTGTGTGTGTGTGTGTGTGTGTGTGTGTGTGTGTGTGTGTGTGTGTGTGTGTGTGTGTGTGTGTGTGTGTGTGTGTGTGTGTGTGTGTGTGTGTGTGTGTGTGTGTGTGTGTGTGTGTGCGTGTGTGTCTGGAGTACAATGTGTTTATAACGCCTTCCTAATATTGAGTTGCACAGTAATTATGACAACTTCCAGTGGACATCGTCCAACCTATCAGAGCTCATGAACTGACATGTTGTCCACCCAATCAAAGGATCAGAGAATGAATCTAGTACTGAAAGCATAAGCTACAGCTAGCGAGCACAGCAAGTCTATAACATGTAGTGTGAGTAGTTGACTCAAAGAGATAGACAATAGTAGAACAGTTTTGTACTAATTATTTAATTAAAAAATAAAATGAATACAGCTATCTAGTTTTTTAGCTCAAACACCCGGCTCCAAACAGAAAGGGATGCTATGTTAGCCATCAGGCTACGGCTAGCCAACAGAAAGGGATGCTATGTTAGCCAGCTAGCTACGGCTAGCCAACAGAAAGGGATGCTATGTTAGCCAAAAGGCTACGGCTAGCCAACAAAAAGGGATGCTATGTTAGCCAGCTGGCTACGGCTAGCCAACAGAAAGGGATGCTATGTTAACCAGCTGGCTATGGCTAGCCAACAGAAAGGGATGCTATGTTAGCCAGCAGGCTAGCCGACACTGGAACTCTTCCAAGTCGAGTTAGATTTTGGTTTTAATAATTATGAATTATCAGTTGGTTTTATTAATTTATTGCCACTGGGGCCCAGGGGTGTAACTGCTAAACTGCTTGAACACTGTACTGCATGATTGTAGCGGGTTTACCAACTAATTAGCTCTAGTAGCGATGTTGACTAGCTATGACATTAGCTAATATGGTGACAATAATGTAGGCTGTGTGTAGCAGTTAGCGGTTATGATATGAAGGCTTGAAAAGGTTTTTTCTCCTGGTCACAGGCAGCTGATGTAGTGTTCACTGAAGTCCACAAGCAAAGGGAAAAGGTGAAGAAGAGCACGTAGACGTGAGAAGGAATTCTACAAGGAGCAAAATGATCATGCTGTTTGTATGTGGCTGCTATGAAAGTGAACTGTGTCTGCGTGTGATTCATTCCTCCGATTTTCTTGAAAAAAACATTTCTTAAAAGGAAGCAAACGGAATGAAAGAGATGACCATACCTGAATTTGTCAAATAGAAACTCTCGTTTGCAATTGTTGGACTACTGATTACACCCTAGATCAGCTAGATGCAGGCAAGAGTGTGCAAGGCGGCATTGAATGTGTCACTGTCTGTCAGTTTGACTGATCCAATTTCTCTCGACTCGTGCACCTACGTTGTAAACTTTTATAGGCTAGATTGTAGCAACTTCATGATGGGTTTAGGGAAAATTAGAGTATCATGTAGTAGCCTAAACCTATCGATGTTACATTGAACTAGGTGAATGGAATATGAATGACAGTCATCCAATATCCTGTAATAGAAATAAGGCCATGTTCACGAAACAAAAATCATCCTCTCTCATCTTAAACGTCGCCGAACGTCACTGAATTTAGGTAATATGTTCATGTGGGTAGGGGTAAAAGTGATCAGGCAATCAGGATAGATAATCAAGAGAGTAGCAGCAGCAGCAGTAGCAGCAGCAGCAGCAGCAGCAGCAGTAGCAGCAGCAGCAGCAGCAGCAGCAGTAGCAGCAGCAGTAGCAGCAGCAGCAGCAGCAGTAGCAGCAGCAGCAGCAGCAGCAGCAGCAGTAGCAGCAGCAGTAGCAGCAGCAGTAGCAGCAGCAGCAGCAGCAGTAGCAGCAGCAGCAGCAGCAGCAGCAGCAGTAGCAGCAGCAGCAGTAGCAGCAGCAGCAGTAGCAGCAGCAGCAGTAGCAGCAGCAGTAGCAGTAGCAGTAGCAGCAGCAGCAGCAGTAGCAGCAGCAGTAGCAGCAGCAGCAGTAGCAGCAGCAGCAGTAGCAGCAGCAGCAGCAGTAGCAGCAGTAGCAGCAGCAGCAGTAGTAGCAACAGCAGTAGTAGCAGCAGCAAGAGAATGAAAGAGTGTGGAACATCCACAATCTCTGTTGCACTCCACACTGTCCTTTCCCACCTGGACAAAAGGAACACTTATGTGAGAATGCAATTCATTGACTACAACTCAGCGTTCAACACCATAGTACCCTCAAATCACTAAGCTAAGGACCCTGGGACTCAACACCTCCCTCTGCAACTTGATCCTGGATTTCCTATCGGGCCGCCTCCAGGTGGTGAGGGTAGGTAACAACACCTCTGTCACGCTGAACATCAACATCGGAGCCCCTCAGGGGTGCGTGCTCAGTCCACTCCTGTACTCTCTGTTCACCTATGACTGCAAGGCCAGACACGACTCCAACACCATCATTAAGTTTGCAAACGACACAACAGCCTGATCACCGACAATGACGAGACTGCCAATAGGGAGGAGGTCAGAGACCTGGCCGGGTGGTGTCAGAATAACAACCTATCCCTCAATGTAACCAAGACTAAGGAGATGATTGTGGACTACAGGAAAAGGAGGACCGAGTACGCCCCCATTCTCATCGGCGGGGCTGTAGTGGAGCAGGTTCAGAGCTTCAAGTTCCTTGGTGTCCATATCAACAACAAACTAGAATGGTCCAAACGCACCAAGACAGTCGTGAAGAGGGCACAACAAAGCCTATTCCCCCTCAGGAAACTAAAAAGATTTGGCATGGGTCCTGAGATCCTCAAAATGTTCTACAAACATCGTCCTGACTGGTTGCATCACTGCCAGGTGCAATTGCTCGTCCTCCGAGCAATGCACTGACACAGGGTTGCATCACTGCCTGGGGCTAAGCTGCCTGCCATCCAGGACCTCTACACCAGGCAGTGTCAGAAGATGCCCTAAAAATTGTCAAAGACCCCAGCCACCCCAACCATAAACTGTTCTCTCTACTACCGCATGGCAAGCGGTACCGAAGTGCCAAGTCTAGGACAAAAATGCTTCTCAACAGTTTTTACCCCCAAGCCATAAGACTCCTGAACAGGTAATCAAATGGCTACTGGGACTATTTGCATTGTTTGCCACCCCCAACCCCTCTTTTACACTGCTGCTACTCTCTGTTTATCTTATATGCATAGTCACTTTAACTACACATCCATGTACATACTACCTCAATTGGCCCGACCAACTAGTGTTCCCGCACATTGGCTATCCGGGCTATCTGCATTGTGTCCCGCAACCCGCCAACCCCTCTTTTACACTACTGCTACTCTCTGTTCATCATATATGCATAGTCACTTTAACCATATCTACATGTACATACTACCTCAATCAGTCTGACTAACTGGTGTCTGTATATAGCCTCTCTACTGTGTATAGCCTCTCTACTGTATATAGCCTCTCTACTGTATATAGCCTCTCTACTGTATATAACCTCTCTACTGTATAACCTCTCTACTGTATATAGCCGCTCTACTGTATATAGCCTCACTACTGTATATAACCTGTCTTTTTACTGTTGTTTTATTTCTTTTCCTACCTATTGTTCACCTAATACCTTTTTTGCACTGTTTGTTAGAGCCTGTAAGTAAGCATTTCACTGTAAGGTCTACATCTGTTGTATTCAGCGCACGTGACAAATAAACTTTGATTTGATTCTAGGGCCTTCATCTGAGACCGCCTGGTATAGAGGTCCAGGATGGCAGGGAGCTTGGCTCCAGTGCACCTTATGGGTTGATGCCAAGAAGTTGATGCCAGTCAAGATGCTCTCAATGGTGCACCTGTATAACCTTTTGAGGATCTGAGAGCCTGTCCCAAACATTTTCAGCATCCTGAGTAGGAAGAAGAGTTGGCATGCACTATTCACGACTGTGTTGGTGTGTTTGTACCACGATAGTTCCTTAGTGATGGAGACACAGAGGAACTCAAAGCTCTCAATCCATTTCACTACAGTCCCTTTTGGAGTCGTGCGGTCATGGGTGAACAGGGAGTACAGGAAGGGACTAAGCATGCACCCCTGACAGTCCCCCATGTTGAGGGTCAGTGTGGCGCATGTGTTGTTGCCTACCTTCACCACCTGGAGGCTGCCAGTCAGGAAGTCCATGATCTAGTTGCAGAGGGAGGTGTTCAGTCCCAGGGTCCTGATCTTAGTGATGAGCTTGGAGGGCACTAAGGTGTTGACAACTGAGCTGTATTCAATTAACAGCATTCTCATTGTAGTAAAGCAGGAAGTAGAAAGTGTAGGGTGTAGTATGTTGTAAAGTAGAAAGTGTAGGGTGCAGTATGTTGTAAAGTAGAACATGTAGGGTGCAGTATGTTGTAAAGTAGAAAGTGTAGGATACAGTATGTTGTAAAGTAGAAAGTGTAGGGTGCAGTATGTTGTAAAGTAGAAAGTGTAGGGTGCAGTATGTTGTAAAGTAGATCGTGTAGGGTGCAGTATGTTGTAAAGTAGAACGTGTAGGGTGCAGTATGTTATAAAATAGAAAGTAGAAAGTGTAGGGTGCAGTATGTTGTAAAGTAGAAAGTAGAAAGTGTAGGGTGCAGTATGTTGTAAAGTAGAACGTGTAGGGTGCAGTATGTTGTAAAGTAGAAAGTGTAGGGTGCAGTATGTTGTAAAGTAGAACGTGTAGGGTACAGTATGTTGTAAAGTAGAAAGTGTAGGATACAGTATGTTGTAAAGTAGATTGTGTAGGGTGCAGTATGTTGTAAAGTAGAACGTGTAGGGTGCAGTATGTTGTAAAGTAGAAAGTGTAGGGTGCAGTATGTTGTAAAGTAGAAAGTGTAGGGTACAGTATGTTGTAAAGTAGAAAGTGTAGGATACAGTATGTTGTAAAGTAGATTGTGTAGGGTGCAGTATGTTGTAAAGTAGAAAGTGTAGGATACAGTATGTTGTAAAGTAGATTGTGTAGGGTACAGTATGTTGTAAAGTAGAAAGTGTAGGGTGCAGTATGTTGTAAAGTAGATTGTGTAGGGTACAGTATGTTGTAAAGTAGATTGTGTAGGGTACAGTATGTTGTAAAGTAGATTGTGTAGGGTACAGTATGTTGTAAAGTAGAAAGTGTAGGGTGCAGTATGTTGTAAAGTAGAAAGTGTACGGTACAGTATGTTGTAAAGTAGAAAGTAGAAAGTGTAGGGTGCAGTATGTTGTAAAATAGAAAGCGTAGTGTGCAGTATGTTGTAAAGTAGAAAGTGTAGGGTGCAGTATGTTGTAAAGTAGAAGGTGTAGGGTGCAGTATGTTGTAAAGTAGAAGGTGTAGGGTGCAGTATGTTGTAAAGTAGAAAGTGTAGGGTGCAGTATGTTGTAAAGTAGAAAGTAGAAAGTGTAGGGTACAGTATGTTGTAAAGTAGAAAGTGTAGGGTGCAGTATGTTGTAAAGTAGAAGGTGTAGGGTGCAGTATGTTGTAAAGTAGAACGTGTAGGGTGCAGTATGTTGTAAAGTAGAAAGTGTAGGGTGCAGTATGTTGTAAAGTAGAAAGTGTAGGGTGCAGTATGTTATAAAGTAGAACGTGTAGGGTGCAGAATGTTATAAAATAGAAAGTAGAAAGTGTAGGGTGCAGTATGTTGTAAAGTAGAAAGTGTAGGATACAGTATGTTGTAAAGTAGAAAGTAGAAAGTGTAGGGTACAGTATGTTGTAAAGTAGAAAGTGTAGGATACAGTATGTTGTAAAGTAGATTGTGTAGGGTGCAGTATGTTGTAAAGTAGAAAGTGTAGGGTGCAGTATGTTGTAAAGAATAATGTGTAGGATACAGTATGTTCTCTGACTTCTCCTGGATGTCAACTCAATATCATTCAGTCTGACTTCTCCTGGGTGTCAACTCAATATCATTCAGTCTGACTTCTCCTGGCTGTCAACTCAATATCATTCAGTCTGACTTCTCCTGGCTGTCAACTCAATATCATTCAGTCTGACTTCTCCTGGCTGTCAACTCAATATCATTCAGTCTGACTTCTCCTGGCTGTCTGCTCAATATCATTCAGTCAGGAACCCATTACCAGGACAATACTCAGAGTACAATACACACACACACTCACGCAAACCCACAGTGTTTGAGTGTGAATGTGTGTCTTTGAGATAGGGGACTGAGCGTGAATGTGTGTCTTTGAGATAGGGGACTGAGTGTGAATGTGTGTCTTTGAGATAGGGGACTGAGCGTGAATGTGTGTCTTTGAGATAGGGGACTGAGTGTGAATGTGTGTCTTTGAGATAGGGGACTGAGCGTGAATGTGTGTCTTTGAGATAGGGGACTGAGTGTGAATGTGTGTCTTTGAGATAGGGAACTGTGTGGTCTCAGAAAGGGCTCTGTCTCTTCTCACCGTTCGCTCCTTTGTTTTCTAAACCCTTTCCTTCAGCAGTGGAGCGACTGTATTGCCTACACCTGCTGTATACCATGTTCACGCACAGCCAAACCTCCCTCACACCTTCTTCCACTGTCGTTATTCACATCAGGTCTGGAAACAGGCTTAAAGAACTGTCTACAGAACTGAATCTAAATAGACAGACCTGACTTTTTCAAAGTTCACAAAGAGTTCATGAATTTCATAGAAGGTAATGCCTATCCTGAGAAATTAGACTTGAATCACAGGGTTATATCTGAATAACACGAGTATTCCTAAAACCACAACTGTCAAATACAATGCACAATCCTACCATTCTGAGGTAAACGGTTAACCAAGACAGGAAGGACAGCAAAACAACATAGAGTCATTTAACTGTAGGTCTATCTCCTGTCATTTAACTGTAGGTCTATCTCCTGTCATTTAACTATAGGTCTATCTCCTGTTATCATTTAACTGTAGGTCTATCTCCTGTTATCATTTAACTGTAGGTCTATCTCCTGTCATTTAACTGTAGGTCTATCTCCTGTTATCATTTAACTGTAGGTCTATCTCCTGTTATCATTTAACTATAGGTCTATCTCCTGTTGTCATTTAACTGTAGGTCTATCTCCTGTTGTCATTTAACTGTAGGTCTATCTCCTGTTATCATTTAACTGTAGGTCTATCTCCTGTCATTTAACTGTAGGTCTATCTCCTGTTATCATTTAACTGTAGGTCTATCTCCTGTTATCATTTAACTATAGGTCTATCTCCTGTTGTCATTTAACTGTAGGTCTATCTCCTGTTATCATTTAACTATAGGTCTATCTCCTGTTGTCATTTAACTGTAGGTCTATCTCCTGTTTTAACTGTAGGTCTATCTCCTGTCATTTAACTGTAGGTCTATCTCCTGTTATCATTTAACTGTAGGTCTATCTCCTGTTATCATTTAACTGTAGGTCTATCTCCTGTTATCATTTAACTGTAGGTCTATCTCCTGTTATCATTTAACTGTAGGTCTATCTCCTGTTATCATTTAACTGTAGGTCTATCTCCTGTCATTTAACTGTAGGTCTATCTCCTGTTGTCATTTAACTGTAGGTCTATCTCCTGTTGTCATTTAACTGTAGGTCTATCTCCTGTCATTTAACTGTAGGTCTATCTCCTGTTATCATTTAACTGTAGGTCTATCTCCTGTTGTCATTTAACTGTAGGTCTATCTCCTGTTGTCATTTAACTGTAGGTCTATCTCCTGTCATTTAACTGTAGGTCTATCTCCTGTCATTTAACTGTAGGTCTATCTCCTGTTGTCATTTAACTATAGGTCTATCTCCTGTTATCATTTAACTGTAGGTCTATCTCCTGTTATCATTTAACTGTAGGTCTATCTCCTGTTATCATTTAACTGTAGGTCTATCTCCTGTTATCATTTAACTGTAGGTCTATCTCCTGTTGTCATTTAACTGTAGGTCTATCTCCTGTTGTCATTTAACTGTAGGTCTATCTCCTGTTATCATTTAACTGTAGGTCTATCTCCTGTTGTCATTTAACTGTAGGTCTATCTCCTGTTGTCATGTAGGTCTATCTCCTGTTATCATTTAACTGTAGGTCTATCTCCTGTCATTTAACTGTAGGTCTATCTCCTGTCATTTAACTGTAGGTCTATCTCCTGTTATCATTTAACTGTAGGTCTATCTCCTGTTATCATTTAACTGTAGGTCTATCTCCTGTCATTTAACTGTAGGTCTATCTCCTGTTATCATTTAACTGTAGGTCTATCTCCTGTCATTTAACTGTAGGTCTATCTCCTGTCATTTAACTGTAGGTCTATCTCCTGTTGTCATTTAACTGTAGGTCTATCTCCTGTCATTTAACTGTAGGTCTATCTCCTGTTATCATTTAACTGTAGGTCTATCTCCTGTTATCATTTAACTGTAGGTCTATCTCCTGTTGTCATTTAACTGTAGGTCTATCTCCTGTTGTCATTTAACTATAGGTCTATCTCCTGTTATCATTTAACTGTAGGTCTATCTCCTGTCATTTAACTGTAGGTCTATCTCCTGTTATCATTTAACTGTAGGTCTATCTCCTGTTATCATTTAACTATAGGTCTATCTCCTGTTGTCATTTAACTGTAGGTCTATCTCCTGTTGTCATTTAACTGTAGGTCTATCTCCTGTTATCATTTAACTGTAGGTCTATCTCCTGTCATTTAACTGTAGGTCTATCCCCTGTTATCATTTAACTGTAGGTCTATCTCCTGTTATCATTTAACTATAGGTCTATCTCCTGTTGTCATTTAACTGTAGGTCTATCTCCTGTTATCATTTAACTATAGGTCTATCTCCTGTTGTCATTTAACTGTAGGTCTATCTCCTGTCATTTAACTGTAGGTCTATCTCCTGTCATTTAACTGTAGGTCTATCTCCTGTTATCATTTAACTGTAGGTCTATCTCCTGTTATCATTTAACTGTAGGTCTATCTCCTGTTATCATTTAACTGTAGGTCTATCTCCTGTCATTTAACTGTAGGTCTATCTCCTGTTATCATTTAACTGTAGGTCTATCTCCTGTCATTTAACTGTAGGTCTATCTCCTGTTATCATTTAACTGTAGGTCTATCTCCTGTTGTCATTTAACTATAGGTCTATCTCCTGTCATTTAACTGTAGGTCTATCTCCTGTTATCATTTAACTATAGGTCTATCTCCTGTTGTCATTTAACTGTAGGTCTATCTCCTGTTGTCATTTAACTGTAGGTCTATCTCCTGTCATTTAACTGTAGGTCTATCTCCTGTCATTTAACTGTAGGTCTATCCCCTGTTGTCATTTAACTATAGGTCTATCTCCTGTTATCATTTAACTGTAGGTCTATCTCCTGTTATCATTTAACTGTAGGTCTATCTCCTGTTATCATTTAACTGTAGGTCTATCTCCTGTTATCATTTAACTGTAGGTCTATCTCCTGTTGTCATTTAACTATAGGTCTATCTCCTGTTATCATTTAACTGTAGGTCTATCTCCTGTTATCATTTAACTGTAGGTCTATCTCCTGTTGTCATTTAACTGTAGGTCTATCTCCTGTTATCATGTAGGTCTATCTCCTGTTATCATTTAACTGTAGGTCTATCTCCTGTCATTTAACTGTAGGTCTATCTCCTGTCATTTAACTGTAGGTCTATCTCCTGTTATCATTTAACTGTAGGTCTATCTCCTGTTATCATTTAACTGTAGGTCTATCTCCTGTCATTTAACTGTAGGTCTATCTCCTGTTATCATTTAACTGTAGGTCTATCTCCTGTCATTTAACTGTAGGTCTATCTCCTGTCATTTAACTGTAGGTCTATCTCCTGTTGTCATTTAACTATAGGTCTATCTCCTGTCATTTAACTATAGGTCTATCTCCTGTCATTTAACTGTAGGTCTATCTCCTGTCATTTAACTGTAGGTCTATCTCCTGTTGTCATTTAACTGTAGGTCTATCTCCTGTTGTCATTTAACTATAGGTCTATCTCCTGTTATCATTTAACTGTAGGTCTATCTCCTGTCATTTAACTGTAGGTCTATCTCCTGTTATCATGTCATTCCTAATTTAACTATAGGTCTATCTCCTGTTGTCATTTAACTGTAGGTCTATCTCCTGTTGTCATTTAACTATAGGTCTATCTCCTGTTATCATTTAACTGTAGGTCTATCTCCTGTTATCATTTAACTGTAGGTCTATCTCCTGTTATCATTTAACTGTAGGTCTATCTCCTGTTGTCATTTAACTGTAGGTCTATCTCCTGTTATCATTTAACTGTAGGTCTATCTCCTGTTATCATTTAACTGTAGGTCTATCTCCTGTTATCATTTAACTGTAGGTCTATTTCTTGTTATCATTTAACTGTAGGTCTATCTCCTGTTGTCATGTAGGTCTATCTCCTGTTGTCATGTAGGTCTATCTCCTGTTGTCATGTAGGTCTATCTCCTGTTATCATTTAACTATAGGTCTATCTCCTGTCATTTAACTGTAGGTCTATCTCCTGTTATCATTTAACTGTAGGTCTATCTCCTGTCATTTAACTGTAGGTCTATCTCCTGTTATCATTTAACTGTAGGTCTATCTCCTGTCATCATGTAGGTCTATCTCCTGTTGTCATTTAACTGTAGGTCTATCTCCTGTTATCATGTAGGTCTATCTCCTGTTATCATTTAACTGTAGGTCTATCTCCTGTTATCATTTAACTGTAGGTCTATCTCCTGTCATTTAACTGTAGGTCTATCTCCTGTTATCATTTAACTGTAGGTCTATCTCCTGTTATCATTTAACTATAGGTCTATCTCCTGTTGTCATTTAACTGTAGGTCTATCTCCTGTTATCATTTAACTATAGGTCTATCTCCTGTCATTTAACTGTAGGTCTATCTCCTGTTATCATTTAACTGTAGGTCTATCTCCTGTTATCATGTAGGTCTATCCCCTGTTATCATTTAACTGTAGGTCTATCTCCTGTTATCATTTAACTATAGGTCTATCTCCTGTTATCATTTAACTATAGGTCTATCTCCTGTTATCATTTAACTGTAGGTCTATCTCCTGTTATCATGTAGGTCTATCCCCTGTTATCATTTAACTGTAGGTCTATCTCCTGTTATCATTTAACTGTAGGTCTATCTCCTGTTATCATTTAACTGTAGGTCTATCTCCTGTTGTCATTTAACTGTAGGTCTATCTCCTGTTATCATTTAACTATAGGTCTATCTCCTGTTGTCATTTAACTGTAGGTCTATCTCCTGTCATTTAACTGTAGGTCTATCTCCTGTTATCATTTAACTGTAGGTCTATCTCCTGTTATCATTTAACTGTAGGTCTATCTCCTGTCATTTAACTGTAGGTCTATCTCCTGTTATCATTTAACTGTAGGTCTATCTCCTGTCATTTAACTGTAGGTCTATCTCCTGTTATCATTTAACTGTAGGTCTATCTCCTGTCATTTAACTGTAGGTCTATCTCCTGTTATCATTTAACTGTAGGTCTATCTCCTGTTGTCATGTAGGTCTATCTCCTGTTATCATTTAACTATAGGTCTATCTCCTGTTGTCATTTAACTGTAGGTCTATCTCCTGTTGTCATTTAACTGTAGGTCTATCTCCTGTCATTTAACTGTAGGTCTATCTCCTGTCATTTAACTGTAGGTCTATCCCCTGTTGTCATTTAACTATAGGTCTATCTCCTGTTATCATTTAACTGTAGGTCTATCTCCTGTTATCATTTAACTGTAGGTCTATCTCCTGTTATCATTTAACTGTAGGTCTATCTCCTGTTATCATTTAACTGTAGGTCTATCTCCTGTTGTCATTTAACTATAGGTCTATCTCCTGTTATCATTTAACTGTAGGTCTATCTCCTGTTATCATTTAACTGTAGGTCTATCTCCTGTTGTCATTTAACTGTAGGTCTATCTCCTGTTGTCATGTAGGTCTATCTCCTGTTATCATTTAACTGTAGGTCTATCTCCTGTCATTTAACTGTAGGTCTATCTCCTGTTGTCATTTAACTGTAGGTCTATCTCCTGTCATTTAACTGTAGGTCTATCTCCTGTTATCATTTAACTGTAGGTCTATCTCCTGTTATCATTTAACTATAGGTCTATCTCCTGTTATCATTTAACTGTAGGTCTATCTCCTGTTATCATTTAACTGTAGGTCTATCTCCTGTTATCATTTAACTGTAGGTCTATCTCCTGTTATCATTTAACTGTAGGTCTATCTCCTGTTGTCATTTAACTATAGGTCTATCTCCTGTTATCATTTAACTGTAGGTCTATCTCCTGTTATCATTTAACTGTAGGTCTATCTCCTGTTGTCATTTAACTGTAGGTCTATCTCCTGTTGTCATGTAGGTCTATCTCCTGTTATCATTTAACTGTAGGTCTATCTCCTGTCATTTAACTGTAGGTCTATCTCCTGTTGTCATTTAACTGTAGGTCTATCTCCTGTCATTTAACTGTAGGTCTATCTCCTGTTATCATTTAACTGTAGGTCTATCTCCTGTTATCATTTAACTGTAGGTCTATCTCCTGTTATCATTTAACTGTAGGTCTATCTCCTGTCATTTAACTGTAGGTCTATCTCCTGTCATTTAACTGTAGGTCTATCTCCTGTTATCATTTAACTGTAGGTCTATCTCCTGTTATCATTTAACTTAATCTCTGTCATTTAACTGTAGTCTATCTCCTGTTATCATTTAACTGTAGGTCTATCTCCTGTCATTTAACTGTAGGTCTATCTCCTGTCATTTAACTGTAGGTCTATCTCCTGTTGTCATTTAACTGTAGGTCTATCTCCTGTCATTTAACTATAGGTCTATCTCCTGTCATTTAACTGTAGGTCTATCTCCTGTCATTTAACTGTAGGTCTATCTCCTGTTGTCATTTAACTGTAGGTCTATCTCCTGTTGTCATTTAACTATAGGTCTATCTCCTGTTATCATTTAACTGTAGGTCTATCTCCTGTCATTTAACTGTAGGTCTATCTCCTGTTATCATGTAGGTCTATCTCCTGTTATCATTTAACTATAGGTCTATCTCCTGTTGTCATTTAACTGTAGGTCTATCTCCTGTCATTTAACTGTAGGTCTATCTCCTGTCATTTAACTGTAGGTCTATCCCCTGTTGTCATTTAACTATAGGTCTATCTCCTGTTATCATTTAACTGTAGGTCTATCTCCTGTTATCATTTAACTGTAGGTCTATCTCCTGTTATCATTTAACTGTAGGTCTATTTCCTGTTATCATTTAACTGTAGGTCTATCTCCTGTTGTCATTTAACTATAGGTCTATCTCCTGTTATCATTTAACTGTAGGTCTATCTCCTGTTGTCATTTAACTGTAGGTCTATCTCCTGTTGTCATGTAGGTCTATCTCCTGTTATCATTTAACTGTAGGTCTATCTCCTGTCATTTAACTGTAGGTCTATCTCCTGTTGTCATTTAACTGTAGGTCTATCTCCTGTCATTTAACTGTAGGTCTATCTCCTGTTATCATTTAACTGTAGGTCTATCTCCTGTTATCATTTAACTGTAGGTCTATCTCCTGTTATCATGTAGGTCTATCTCCTGTTATCATTTAACTGTAGGTCTATCTCCTGTTATCATTTAACTGTAGGTCTATCTCCTGTTATCATTTAACTGTAGGTCTATCTCCTGTCATTTAACTGTAGGTCTATCTCCTGTCATTTAACTGTAGGTCTATCTCCTGTTATCATTTAACTGTAGGTCTATCTCCTGTTATCATTTAACTGTAGGTCTATCTCCTGTTATCATTTAACTGTAGGTCTATCTCCTGTTATCATTTAACTATAGGTCTATCTCCTGTTATCATTTAACTATAGGTCTATCTCCTGTCATTTAACTGTAGGTCTATCTCCTGTTATCATTTAACTATAGGTCTATCTCCTGTCATTTAACTGTAGGTCTATCTCCTGTTGTCATTTTAATGGTTGGTGGGGCGTAATGTCAGGGATAATTCACTGAAATGATTCTGGCCATCGATCTACACTTTGATAACTGACATGAATCTGGGTTGCTGTGGTTCAAAGAACAGCCAATAACATCACTGTGACTGTAATGTGACTCTCTACAATGACTGGCACTTCAATGCAAACACAAGTCCATCTCTCTCTCTCTCTCTCTCTCTCACTCACTCACTCACTCACTCACTCACACACACTAGATGCACACACACACACACTCACACACACTCACACACACACACACACACACACACACACACACACACACACACACACACACACACACACACACACACACACACACACACACACACACACACACACACACACACACACACACACACACACACACACACACACACACACACACACACACACACACACGGCTTGTTTTCAAGTGAAGCTGCTGAATGTTCCAACAACGAACCGCTAAAACGGGACATTTAAGTGACTTGTACCATCTGTGAGCTTTTTAAATGACCAATTAGAAAGCCATCAGGCTTGCCAGCGCCGACAGGTGCACTCCGTACAGAGGCTATGGGTCACTTCTGCCTAACGTAATGTGTGTAAACTCACAAGTAGCCATAGAGAGATGAAAAGTCCATCTGTTGTAAGGGGCCAGTTCCTTAGCATTGGCCCTGAATTACAAACGTTTTAGTTACTGTAGGCCTACGCAATATCACTGTAGCCGCTCTTAATTCATGATCGGCCTTGATTGTTCACTTGTTTGCAAGTGAGAATAAAGCAGAAAAAAGTGGGATGTCTTGGAGGATAATTAATATTATACAACAGGTCTGAATTCTGAATTCTGATTGGTTAAACACGTATTCCAGCTGGTGTCTATTCCACAAATCATTATTTGAATAGGTTGGTAACCCGTTGTATAAAAGTGATAATACCCTCGAAGCCGGTGTTTGTTGGATATATTGGCACGGTTTGCTGGCCCTCGACTTCGATACCAATATATCCAACAAACACCGGCTTCTCGGGCGTTATCACTTAATCATATGATGGCTAGATAGCAGGGGACATATTGGTCAGCCTCGTTCACACTGCAGGTCTTAATGCTCAAATCGGTTTTTGGGGAATAGGCTACAGGTGACCAAGTCGAATGTGTGTGTTCAGACAGCAGTCATTTGCTGACGTGGCTACGCCGGTTGTCATAGTAACGACTGGTGTGTGAGCGGTGGTGTATTCTGATTGGTGTTGGTTCTCCCGCTTCAGTCAGAAGTTCTGTAGCGAGCTAAGCTGACAACAATGTCACAGCGTCACCATGGACGTTTCCCAGTCACTTCCAATGTAGAGTAAGAATACTTTAGTAAGTAAAACAAATTATACAACTTTCAGAACAAATCATTTTTGGCTAGTAACAGCAGTCAACTAGCTAGTAACAGCAGTCAACTAGCTAGTAACAGCAGTCAACTAGCTAGTAACAGCAGTCAACTAGCTGGTAACAGCAGTCAACTAGCTAGTAACAGCAGTCAACTAGCTAGTAACAGCAGTCAACTAGCTAGTAACAGCAGTCAACTAGCTAGTAACAGCAGTCAACTAGCTAGTAACAGCAGTCAACTAGCTAGTAACAGCAGTCAACTAGCTAGTAACAGCAGTCAACTAGCTAGTAACAGCAGTCAACTAGCTAGTAACAGCAGTCAACTAGCTAGTCACAGCAGTCAACTAGCTAGTCACAGCAGTCAACTAGCTAGTAACAGCAGTCAACTAGCTAGTAACAGCAGTCAACTAGCTAGTAACAGCAGTCAACTAGCTAGTAACAGCAGTCAACTAGCTAGTAACAGCAGTCAACTAGCTAGTAACAGCAGTCAACTAGCTGGTAACAGCAGTCAACTAGCTAGTAACAGCAGTCAACTAGCTAGTAACAGCAGTCAACTAGCTAGTAACAGCAGTCAACTAGCTAGTAACAGCAGTCAACTAGCTAGTAACAGCAGTCAACTAGCTAGTAACAGCAGTCAACTAGCTAGTCACAGCAGTCAACTAGCTAGTCACAGCAGTCAACTAGCTAGTCACAGCAGTCAACTAGCTAGTAACAGCAGTCAACTAGCTAGTAACAGCAGTCAACTAGCTAGTAACAGCAGTCAACTAGCTAGTAACAGCAGTCAACTAGCTGGTAACAGCAGTCAACTAGCTAGTAACAGCAGTCAACTAGCTAGTAACAGCAGTCAACTAGCTAGTAACAGCAGTCAACTAGCTAGTAACAGCAGTCAACTAGCTAGTAACAGCAGTCAACTAGCTAGTAACAGCAGTCAACTAGCTAGTAACAGCAGTCAACTAGCTAGTAACAGCAGTCAACTAGCTAGTAACAGCAGTCAACTAGCTAGTAACAGCAGTCAACTAGCTAGGAACAGCAGTCAACTAGCTAGTAACAGCAGTCAACTAGCTAGTAACAGCAGTCAACTAGCTAGTAACAGCAGTCAACTAGCTAGTCACAGCAGTCAACTAGCTAGTAACAGCAGTCAACTAGCTAGTAACAGCAGTCAACTAGCTAGTAACAGCAGTCAACTAGCTAGTCACAGCAGTCAACTAGCTAGTCACAGCAGTCAACTAGCTAGTCACAGCAGTCAACTAGCTAGTCACAGCAGTCAACTAGCTAGTCACAGCAGTCAACTAGCTAGTCACAGCAGTCAACTAGCTAGTAACAGCAGTCAACTAGCTAGTAACAGCAGTCAACTAGCTAGTCACAGCAGTCAACTAGCTAGTCACAGCAGTCAACTAGCTAGTCACAGCAGTCAACTAGCTAGTCACAGCAGTCAACTAGCTAGTAACAGCAGTCAACTAGCTAGTAACAGCAGTCAACTAGCTAGTAACAGCAGTCAACTAGCTAGTCACAGCAGTCAACTAGCTAGTCACAGCAGTCAACTAGCTAGTAACAGCAGTCAACTAGCTAGTCACAGCAGTCAACTAGCTAGTAACAGCAGTCAACTAGCTAGTCACAGCAGTCAACTAGCTAGTCACAGCAGTCAACTAGCTAGTCACAGCAGTCAACTAGCTAGTAACAGCAGTCAACTAGCTAGTAACAGCAGTCAACTAGCTAGTAACAGCAGTCAACTAGCTAGTAACAGCAGTCAACTAGCTAGTCACAGCAGTCAACTAGCTAGTCACAGCAGTCAACTAGCTAGTCACTGCAGTCAACTAGCTAGTAACAGCAGTCAACTAGCTAGTAACAGCAGTCAACTAGCTAGTAACAGCAGTCAACTAGCTAGTCACAGCAGTCAACTAGCTAGTCACAGCAGTCAACTAGCTAGTAACAGCAGTCAACTAGCTAGTAACAGCAGTCAACTAGCTAGTAACATCAGTCAACTAGCTAGTAACAGCAGTCAACTAGCTAGTAACAGCAGTCAACTAGCTAGTCACAGCAGTCAACTAGCTAGTCACAGCAGTCAACTAGCTAGTCACAGCAGTCAACTAGCTAGTCACAGCAGTCAACTAGCTAGTAACAGCAGTCAACTAGCTAGTCACAGCAGTCAACTAGCTAGTAACAGCAGTCAACTAGCTAGTAACAGTAGTCAACTAGCTAGTAACAGCAGTCAACTAGCTAGTAACAGCAGTCAACTAGCTAGTAACAGCAGTCAACTAGCTAGTCACAGCAGTCAACTAGCTAGTAACAGCAGTCAACTAGCTAGTAACAGCAGTCAACTAGCTAGTAACAGCAGTCAACTAGCTAGTAACAGCAGTCAACTAGCTAGTAACAGCAGTCAACTAGCTAGTAACAGCAGTCAACTAGCTAGTAACAGCAGTCAACTAGCTAGTAACAGCAGTCAACTAGCTAGTCACAGCAGTCAACTAGCTAGTAACAGCAGTCAACTAGCTAGTCACAGCAGTCAACTAGCTAGTAACAGTAGTCAACTAGCTAGTCACTGCAGTCAACTAGCTAGTCACAGCAGTCAACTAGCTAGTAACAGCAGTCAACTAGCTAGTCACAGCAGTCAACTAGCTAGTCACAGCAGTCAACTAGCTAGTAACAGCAGTCAACTAGCTAGTCACAGCAGTCAACTAGCTAGTAACAGCAGTCAACTAGCTAGTCACAGCAGTCAACTAGCTAGTAACAGCAGTCAACTAGCTAGTAACAGCAGTCAACTAGCTAGTAACAGTAGTCAACTAGCTAGTCACTGCAGTCAACTAGCTAGTCACAGCAGTCAACTAGCTAGTCACAGCAGTCAACTAGCTAGTAACAGCAGTCAACTAGCTAGTCACAGCAGTCAACTAGCTAGTAACAGCAGTCAACTAGCTAGTCACAGCAGTCAACTAGCTAGTCACAGCAGTCAACTAGCTAGTAACAGCAGTCAACTAGCTAGTCACAGCCGTCAACTAGCTAGTAACAGCAGTCAACTAGCTAGTCACAGCAGTCAACTAGCTAGTCACAGCGGTCAACTAGCTAGTCACAGCAGTCAACTAGCTAGTAACAGCAGTCAACTAGCTAGTCACAGCAGTCAACTAGCTAGTCACAGCAGTCAACTAGCTAGTCACAGCAGTCAACTAGCTAGTAACAGCAGTCAACTAGCTAGTCACAGCAGTCAACTAGCTAGTCACAGCAGTCAACTAGCTAGTAACAGCAGTCAACTAGCTAGTCACAGCAGTCAACTAGCTAGTAACAGCAGTCAACTAGCTAGTCACAGCAGTCAACTAGCTAGTAACAGTAGTCAACTAGCTAGTCACTGCAGTCAACTAGCTAGTCACAGCAGTCAACTAGCTAGTCACAGCAGTCAACTAGCTAGTCACAGCAGTCAACTAGCTAGTCACAGCAGTCAACTAGCTAGTAACAGCAGTCAACTAGCTAGTCACAGCAGTCAACTAGCTAGTCACAGCAGTCAACTAGCTAGTCACAGCAGTCAACTAGCTAGTCACAGCAGTCAACTAGCTAGTAACAGCAGTCAACTAGCTAGTCACAGCTAGTCACAGCAGTCAACTAGCTAGTAACAGCAGTCAACTAGCTAGTCATAGCAGTCAACTAGCTAGTCACAGCAGTCAACTAGCTAGTCACAGCAGTCAACTAGCTAGTCACAGCAGTCAACTAGCTAGTCACAGCAGTCAACTAGCTAGTCACAGCAGTCAACTAGCTAGTAACAGCAGTCAACTAGCTAGTCACAGCAGTCAACTAGCTAGTCACAGCAGTCAACTAGCTAGTCACAGCAGTCAACTAACTAGTCACAGCAGTCAACTAGCTAGTCACAGCAGTCAACTAGCTAGTAACAGCAGTCAACTAGCTAGTCACAGCAGTCAACTAGCTAGTCACAGCAGTCAACTAGCTAGTAACAGCAGTCAACTAGCTAGTCACAGCCGTCAACTAGCTAGTAACAGCAGTCAACTAGCTAGTAACAGCAGTCAACTAGCTAGTCACAGCAGTCAACTAGCTAGTAACAGCCGTCAACTAGCTAGTAACAGCAGTCAACTAGCTAGTCACAGCAGTCAACTAGCTAGTCACAGCAGTCAACTAGCTAGTCACAGCAGTCAACTAGCTAGTCACAGCAGTCAACTAGCTAGTCAAAGCAGGCAACTAGCTAGTAACAGCAGTCAACTAGCTAGTCACAGCAGTCAACTAGCTAGTCACAGCAGTCAACTAGCTAGTCACAGCAGTCAACTAGCTAGTCACAGCAGTCAACTAGCTAGCAAGGTAGCTGTTTAACGTTCTAACACATTCACTAATTTGTTTGTAAACAATTAACAAGCTAACTAGCTGCCACATGTTATGGTCAAAACTGTTAATTAACAGAGTAGCAAGCGAGCAACAAGATATGGCAAATCATATAAATTAGATTTGACCTTTCAGACACAAGTTGCATGGCCAGGAACAAGATTTGTACATGACTTCAAAACACCTACGAAAGTGGTTTGAAATGTGGCTTGAAATATCAGATTCCATGTGTTTTTTTCGCAGTTCGGAAATCTGAACTGGAATCAGATATGCAAATCAATCGGATTTGAGTCCCTTCAAACTGCCAGTGTGAACAGGGCTTCGATCTATCTATATATATCTATATCTTCTATCTATCTATATATCTATCTATCTATCTATCTATCTATCTATCTATCTATCTATCTATATATATATATATATATATATATATATATATTCTATCTATATATATATATATTCTATCTATATATATATATATATTCTATCTATATATATATATATATTCTATCTATCTATCTATCTATATATATATATATATCTTCTATCTATCTATCTATCTATCTATCTATCTATCTATATATATATATATATCTTCTATCTATATATATATCTATATATATATATCTATATTCTATCTATCTATACGTAACAATTGGTGTCTGACTAAATACTTTTTTGCCCCACTGTATATCTTCAATCTATATATATATATATCTATATCTTCTATCAATATATATCTATATCTATCTATCTATCTATCTATCTATATATATATATATATATATCTTCTATCTATCTATCACAGCCAGAAGAGGACTGGCCACCCCACATAGCCCGGTTCCTCTCTAGGTTTCTTCCTAGGTTTTGGCCTTTCTAGGGAGTTTTTCCTAGCCACCGTGCTTTTACACCTGCATTGTTTGCTGTTTGGGGTTTTAGGCTGGGTTTCTGTACAGCACTTTGAGATATCAGCTGATGTACGAAGGGCTATATAAATAAATTTGATTTGATTTGATTTGATTTGATCTATACGTTACATGTGTTTGTTAATTCTGGTCCTGGAAACACAGAGGACCTGAATAATGCATTGCCTCAGCACTACACACACCTGATTTAACTCTAAAGCTTGATGATGAGTTGATCATTTGAATCAGGTGTGTAGTTGCTAGGGGCACAAACTAAAATGTGCACCCCTTTGGGTTCCTAGGACCAGGATGAAGAACCACTGGGTTAGGCTATACAGGTCAAAGTGATGCAGCCCTAGTGTAAACATTGATTTACCTAGCTAGCCTATAGTCTAACCCAGAGCCATATTATTTTCTAAATATACAGCACTGGTTGGTATAGACTAAAGGTTTGTTTATGTTAGCCACTTAGGTAAACGTTGCGAGGTTAGATACCTGTCTGGGGGTCCTCTCGGATTTACTCCTACACCACTCCCAGTCCATCAGCTCCATTTTTCTGCACTCTACATGCGACAGTCTCCGTTCCGTTCCCTCGAACACCGACGACGTGTCGGTGAGGTTGAGGTCCTGGTCTCTGTGGTTATCGTGAGGAAATTGGAGGCAGTCTGCCAGCGCCAGGGTCTCTCCTCCACCTGGCACTACCTCGAGAAGCAGCTCGCCATGTTCACGCAGTGGGGAACTATCGACTGCACGTGGGGTCCTGAACTCCAGCTCGGCCTGCAGGCTCGCGACCCCGGAGCTGTCCAGCACGGCAAACTGGTTTTCTGTGAAGTCGCAGTTGAAGAAGTTGTAATAGGAAGGCTTCTCGATGGACGGGTTTCGGTGGGGTTTGGTCTCGTCCGATATCTTGTATATTCCGAACCCTTTTTGGAAGGAGAGGTTAAATTCCAACCTCCTCTTTGCTGCGGGAAGAGAATGAAAATGTATAGTGACTTTTGCCCCCCCAAAAAATAATAAACATATTTCATTTAGATAAGTGATTGTTTTTAAATGTATGACATTGATGTTTATGTGTTTCAGACCCAAATTATGCTTCATTGTAACAACTGTTGTCGCGTAAATGTATTAGGTTTAATGTGTAGATCTATACTGTATGTTATGGGGCATTTACCACAATACTGTGAGTTTGATTCTCATAGGCATATCCAGTAGGGTTATGTAGCTTATGTTATGTTTAAATGGTACGTCGCTTTAGATAAGCGTCTGGTTTTTCCACTCTGCACCTCAGCTCACTGGCCCTTTACAATCACATACCGGTGGGCTCACGCTCTGTGTCCCGCGGGCAGTTGATGAAGCAGCCGCACGGAAGGTGGATCCAGCGATCGGAGAGTATGAATACCGGCGTGACGGCAGGCGCCAGCAGGGTCAGGAAGAAGCTCACCGTTTCTACCGCCTCCAGGTCTGAGCTGCTGGCGTTTACAGCATGACGCACGAGCACCAGAGTCTGTGAATAAAACGCTACTCATCATTAGATGACAACACAGGGTAATGTGGGGTAACTGCCACCCACACACACCGCAATTCAAACAGAAACCACTTTATGTCACCAAATGTTCCCCAACACTTTCCCTGACTGTCACTACTCTTGGTCAACAATAATACATGTTCCCCAACACTTTCCCTGACTGGCACTACTCTTGGTCAACAATAATACATGTTCCCCAACACTTTCCCTGACTGTCACTACTCTTAGTCAACCATAATACATGTTCCCCAACACTTTCCCTGACTGTCACTACTCTTGGTCAACAATAATACATGTTCCCCAACACTTTCCCTGACTGTCACTACTCTTAGTCAACAATAATACATGTTCCCCAACACTTTCCCTGACTGTCACTACTCTTGGTCAACAATAATACATGTTCCCCAACACTTTCCCTGACTGTCACTACTCTTGGTCAACAATAATACATGTTCCCCAACACTTTCCCTGACTGTCACTACTCTTGGTCAACAATAATACATGTTCCCCAACACTTTCCCTGACTGTCACTACTCTTGGTCAACAATAATACATGTTCCCCAACACTTTCCCTGACTGTCACTACTCTTGGTCAACAATAATACATGTTCCCCAACACTTTCCCTGACTGTCACTACTCTTGGTCAACAATAATACATGTTCCCCAACACTTTCCCTGACTGTCACTACTCTTGGTCAACAATAATACATGTTCCCCAACACTTTCCCTGACTGTCACTACTCTTGGTCAACAATAATACATGTTCCCCAACACTTTCCCTGACTGTTACTACTCTTGGTCAACAATAATACATGTTCCCCAACACTTTCCCTGACTGTCACTACTCTTGGTCAACAATAATACATGTTCCCCAACACTTTCCCTGACTGTCACTACTCTTGGTCAACAATAATACATGTTATCTGTCTCATATACTTTTTTTTAAGTGACTTTTTTAAGACAAAATTATTCTGAGGTGAGTTGATCTGGTATTTCCACATTTAGACCAAGTTATATAGTGTACAAAACATTAGAGCACCTTCCTAATATTCCTAATTGTGTGATTTTAATGCTGCTCTTTAATTATTTGTTACTTTTATTTATTATTCGTATTCTTATTTTTGTTTGTATTTACTTTTTAAACTTCCTTGTTGGTTAAAGGCTTCTTAACCTTTTTAAACTTCCTTGTTGGTTAAGGGCTTCTTAACCTTTTTAAACTTCCTTGTTGGTTAAGGGCTTCTAAGTAAACATTATTATCCTCCCACTATGACTTGGGAAAGCAGTTTATTAGGCTATAGACTCAGTTAATTATGATGAACTACACAGGTTGGTAAAAGAGAACGGTTATGAGCTTGATGTAGGCTGGGTCTCTCTACCGCACTTTGAGATATCAGCTGATGTACGAAGTGCTATATAAATACATTTGATTTTATTTTATTTGATGTACCTTTCCAATAAATATCGAGGGTCGTATTCTGGTGACATGATTATCGATGCTTGCCTACCGTTTGACAAAATACAAATAATCTCTCTCTTCAGTCCATAATAATCTCATTATGTGTGCTATACCCGCACGGTATCTGAGAACTGTTGGCTGGAGCGCCCTGCCAATATCAAACTGAGCACATTTATAACGCAATGTTTATTTCTGTGAAAAGAAAATAACCCTCAGTAGTGTTCAAATGAGATGTGAATTATACTGAACAACTATTTTGTTATGTGCACTACATTATCACAGCCTTTTATCCACAACAAATCACTTTGATGGAAACACATCTCTGGTGGGGAAATTAGCATATTGTAATAATGACGGCCTGGGGGCGGCAGGGTAGCCTAGTGGTTAGAGCGTTGGACTAGTAACCGGAAGGTTGCGAGTTCAAACCCCCGAGCTGACAAGGTACAAATCTGTCGTTCTGCCCCTGAACAGGCAGTTAACCCACTGTTCCCAGGCCGTCATTGAAAATAAGAATGTGTTCTTAACTGACTTGCCTAGTTAAATAAAGGTTATAAAAAAATAAAAAAATAAAAACCATAGTGAGGATATTAACAGTGAGATATGCCATGTTGTGGGGCTGGTTACCCCACCTTACCCCACATGCTTTATAGAGTGGGCAGACGGCCTACGTGGCATTGCAGGACTAAGAAAATACACTGTATATAATGCAATAGCATTATTAAACCCCACATGAACACCTAATTGTTATAGGAGCATACATAGCCTGTCTATGATTTTATATTTTTTTTTGTAATCTACACATTTTAGCATCTCTAGGCCACTCACCATCATAGGCATCCACAAGACAACTCGTACCACCGCTAGGATCATGGAGAAGCGCTTTTGTGCAAAGAACACCGGGGATTCCCAGTTACAGATGGTGCCGCCATCCCTCAGTACACCGTCAGAGGCAGGGTTTGAACAGGTATATGTTTCCACTTTGTCCCGCACTCCTAACCCTTTCCCCAGCCCACCCAGGCTCAGCTCGTTGTAGGTACTGAAACTTCTGTCCAAGCTATCCCGAGAGAAGGACGGGAGTTCGCAGAGAGGCGCAGACCCGTCCCCTGTCAGATCCCTGGCTATATCCAAGTAGCTCGGGTATAACGTCCCCTGTGGCTCTCTGGAACACAGAAGCTGGTAGGTGAGAGGAACGAAGAAGATCACCAATCCGCAGAAACACACGGAGTACAAAGAGAAAAGGATCAGAGGGTAAAAGCCTCGTCTCTCCGGGAAGCAGCCGAGAGAGAGCCGAGTGAAAGTCCCCCAGCCGCACAGGGGTAGTACACTGACCGCCAGGCTGACGACCCACACCCCTGCTATCGCCAACATCACCCTCAACGGCCGAGGGCTTCCTTCTCGCTTGGTAACATAAAAGGTATAGGCTGCGATAAGGCAAGCCTTCATATTGCTGGAGAGTCCTTGGAACACATAGAGAAGTCCCGATAACGTGCATATGGTCACCGACCCTCCCTCTCCATCGCGCTCCCACTGTAGGAGCATGAAGAGGGAGAGAGGTATCACGCTGAGCAGGTCGTCCACGGACATTGAAGCCACGATGAGCCACAGGATGGTTTTCCACTTCATCCGAATGAAAAAGAATAGAGAATATACACTTCCCAAGAAGGTAAGAGCGGCGATGGCGACGCACAAGCCGAACAGAAGCAGGCTCATCTGTCTTTGCGCCTCCGTGAGGTCCGTCCTCTCGTAGCTCGCGGTGAAAAGATTGCTGTTGTTCGGCGATGGGGAGCTGAGATTCGAGGACATTTTCATTTAGGTAACTTTGTCGACCGGGCTTGTGTTGCCCAATGTCCAGCCGCCCATATATATATATATTTTAAACAAAACTTTGAGCCAATGCCAAAATGTTACTAGAGTTATAACGGCACCCATAGGCTAGACTACATCCCTGGTGAGTCACTCTGATAGGCTATATTTCAGCAGTCCAGTTGGATATATCTTGGATACATAACGGAAAGTAGCTTCCAGAATAGGACACCGGTGCACTTCAGACGCGCACTGGTGGAGATAGATGGCGAGGCTCCTCGAGGATGATGCTCCGCGATTTATGTACAAACCCGAGAAGTGCGTGCTGCACTTTTACAAACCTCACGCTGTCGTCACTGTCTTTTCTTTCAATGGCAGAAGGGTAGGCTGCCGTGTAATAATAATAACTTTAAACTTATACAAGTGTTCATCGGTTCCAAGTGTTTAATGGAGATGTGTTTCTTTCATATGTCCACAGGGAGTGGGGTCACGGCCAGGGTCTCCATTGTCCAGCGCCTCTGGAACATTTGGGGGTTAAGTGCCTTGCTCAAGGACACATCAACAGATTGCTCACCTTGTCAGCTCAAGGATTCAAACCAGTGACCTTTCAGTTATTGGCAGAATGTTCTAACCTCGAGGCTAGCTGCCATGTGTGTGTGTGTGTGTGTGTGTGTGTGTGTGTGTGTGTGTGTGTGTGTGTGTGTGTGTGTGTGTGTGTGTGTGTGTGTGTGTGTGTGTGTGTGTGTGTGTGTGTGTGTGTGTGTGTGTGTGTGTGTGTGTGTGTGTGAGAGAGCTCCGGTTTTGAGGGTTGTGTGTTCAATCCCGATACAAGGCACTAGTTTTGATTGAAACCTTCACCATTCTGAATTCATGCCTGATCTGTTTCAGACTGTACAGGGTTTATACAAACACAGTCCATAATGCTGCTGGGTCCCAGTGTCTTGTTTCAGACTGTACAGGGTGTATGGAAACGCAGTCCATAATGCTGCTGGGTCCCAGTGTCTTGTTTCAGACTGTACAGGGTTTATACAAACACAGTCCATAATGCTGCTGGGTCCCAGTGTCTTGTTTCAGACTGTACAGGGTTTATACAAACACAGTCCATAATGCTGCTGGGTCCCAGTGTCTTGTTTCAGACTGTACAGGGTTTATACAAACACAGTCCATAATGCTGCTGGGTCCCAGTGTCTTGTTTCAGACTGTACAGGGTTTATACAAACACAGTCCATAATGCTGCTGGGTCCCAGTGTCTTGTTTCAGACTGTACAGGGTTTATACAAACACAGTCCATAATGCTGCTGGGTCCCAGTGTCTTGTTTCAGACTGTACAGGGTTTATACAAACACAGTCCATAATGCTGCTGGGTCCCAGTGTCTTGTTTCAGACTGTACAGGGTTTATACAAACACAGTCCATAATGCTGCTGGGTCCCAGTGTCTTGTTTCAGACTGTACAGGGTTTATACAAACACAGTCCATAATGCTGCTGGGTCCCAGTGTCTTGTTTCAGACTGTACAGGGTTTATACAAACACAGTCCATAATGCTGCTGGGTCCCAGTGTCTTGTTTCAGACTGTACAGGGTTTATACAAACACAGTCCATAATGCTGCTGGGTCCCAGTGTCTTGTTTCAGACTGTACAGGGTTTATACAAACACAGTCCATAATGCTGCTGGGTCCCAGTGTCTTGTTTCAGACTGTACAGGGTTTATACAAACACAGTCCATAATGCTGCTGGGTCCCAGTGTCTTGTTTCAGACTGTACAGGGTTTATACAAACACAGTCCATAATGCTGCTGGGTCCCAGTGTCTTGTTTCAGACTGTACAGGGTTTATACAAACACAGTCCATAATGCTGCTGGGTCCCAGTGTCTTGTTTCAGACTGTACAGGGTTTATACAAACACAGTCCATAATGCTGCTGGGTCCCAGTGTCTTGTTTCAGACTGTACAGGGTTTATACAAACACAGTCCATAATGCTGCTGGGTCCCAGTGTCTTGTTTCAGACTGTACAGGGTGTATGGAAATGCAGTCCATAATGCTGCTGGGTCCCAGTGTCTTGTTTCAGACTGTACAGGGTGTATGGAAACGCAGTCCATAATGCTGCTGGGTCCCAGTGTCTTGTTTCAGACTGTACAGGGTGTATGGAAACACAGTCCATAATGCTGCTGGGTCCCAGTGTCTTGTTTCAGACTGTACAGGGTGTATGGAAACACAGTCCATAATGCTGCTGGGTCCCAGTGTCTTGTTTCAGACTGTACAGGGTGTATGGAAACACAGTCCATAATGCTGCTGGGTCCCAGTGGTTCCCTCTGTCTGGTTTCAGACTGTACAGGGTGTATGGAAACACAGTCCATAATGCTGCTGGGTCCCAGTGGTTCCCTCTGTCTTGAACCTGTGTTCTATTGAACCCTTATTTAACTAAGCATGTCGGTTAAGAACATATTCCTATTTACAATGACGGCCAACCGTCGACCTACCGCCAGCCTACCGTTGACCCACCGTCAGCCTACCGTCGACCTACCGTCGGCCTACTGGGGAACAGTGGGTTAACTGCCTTGTTCAGGGGCAGAACAAAATAATTTGACAGCTCAGGGATTCGATCCAGCAACCTTTCGGTTAATGGCCCAACGCTCTAACCACTAGGCTCCCAGGTGATGGTTATGGTGTGGGGATGGTGTGGTGTGGTGATGGTTATGCTGTGGTGATGGTGTGGTTATGGTGATGTGATGGTGTGGTTATGGTGATGGTATGGTTATGGTGTGGGGATGGTGATGGTGTGGTGTGGTGATGGTGTGGTTATGGTGATGGTGTGGTTATGGTGTGGTGATGGTATGGTGATGGTATGGTATATGGTGATGGTATGGTGATGGTATGGTGTGGTGATGGTGTGGTTATGGTGATGTAATGGTGTGGTTATGGTGATGGTGTGAGTATGGTGTGGTTATGGTGATGGTGTGTTTATGATGTGGTGATGGTGTGGTGTGGTGTGGTTATGATGTGGTGTGGTGATAGTTATGGTGTGGTGATGGTGTGGTGATGGTTATGCTGTGGTGATGGTGTGGTTATGGTGATGGTGTGGTTATGGTGTGGTTATAGTGTGGTGTGGTGTGGTGTGGTGATGGTGTGGTTATGGTGAAGGTGTTGTGTGGTGTGGTGATGGTGTTGTGTGGTGATGGTGTAGTTATGGTGTGGTGTGGTGATTGTTATGGTGATGGTGTTGTGTGGTGATGTTGTGGTTATGGTGTGGTGATGATGATGGTGTGGTTATGGTGTGGTGATGGTTATGCTGTGGTGATGGTGTGGTGTGGTGATGGTGTGGTGATGGTTCTGGTGTGGTGTGGTGATGGTGATGGTGTGGTGATGGTTATGCTGTGGTGATGGTGTGGTTATGGTGCTGGTGTGGTGATGTTGGTGTTGTGTGGTGTGGTGATGGTTATGATGATGGTTATGGTGATGGTGATGGTGATGGTGTGGTGATGGTTATGGTGTGGTTATGGTGATGGTTATGTTGATGGTGTGGTGTGGTGATGGTTATGCTGTGGTGATGGTGTGGTTATGGTGATGTGATGGTGTGGTTATGGTGTGGGTATGGTGTGGTTGTGGTGATGGTGTGGTTATGATATAATGTGGCTAGGAGAAAAAGAGTTTAATGACATGTAATGTGGCTAGGAGATAAAGAGTTTAATGACATGTAATGTGGCCAGGAGATATAGAGTTTAATTAGATTTAATTGGAGACCGTCTCATTTCCAATTGGACAACACACCACCAATGGGTCACCTCGTCACCGGGCTCCATTGCTAGTGATCGGGCTGGGTGGACCAGATTAACCGGGGCTGGGTGGACCAGATTAACCGGGGCTGGGTGGAGCAGATTAACCAGGGCTGGATGGACCAGATTAACCGGGGCTGGGTGGAGCAGATTAACCGGGGCTGGGTGGAGCAGATTAACCGGGGCTGGGTGGAGCAGATTAACCGGGCTGGGTGGACCAGATTAACCGGGCTGGGTGGAGCAGATTAACCGGGGCTGGGTGGAGCAGATTAACCGGGGCTGAGTGGACCAGATTAACCGGGGCTGGGTGGACCAGATTAACCAGGGCTGGGTGGAGCAGATTAACCGGGGCTGAGTGGACCAGATTAACCGGGGCTGGGTGGACCAGATTAACCGGGGCTGGGTGGACCAGATTAACCGGGGCTGAGTGGACCAGATTAACCGGGGCTGGGTGGACCAGATTAACCGGGGCTGGGTGGACCAGATTAACCGGGGCTGGGTGGACCAGATTAACCGGGGCTGGGTGGACCAGATTAACCGGGGCTGAGTGGACCAGATTAATTGATGGGATATGTTGGTCTGTGTCTTGTGCAGAGGGTCGCAGGAGGGAATGGTATCCTGTATATATTCTTGTCCTTATAGGGTGTAGTTGTCTGGTTGAACCACCATGTTCATCAGGTTATAGAGGAGGGAATGGTATCCTGTATATATTCTTGTCCTTATAGGGTGTAGTTGTCTGGTTGAACCACCATGTTCATCAGGTTATAGAGGAGGGAATGGTATCCTGTATATATTCTTGTCCTTATAGGGTGTAGTTGTCTGGTTGAACCACCATGTTCATCAGGTTATAGAGGAGGGAATGGTATCCTGTATATATTCTTGTCCTTATAGGGTGTAGTTGTCTGGTTGAACCACCATGTTCATCAGGTTATAGAGGAGGGAATGGTATCCTGTATATATTCTTGTCCTTATAGGGTGTAGTTGTCTGGTTGAACCACCATGTTCATCAGGTTATAGAGGAGGGAATGGTATCCTGTATATATTCTTGTCCTTATAGGGTGTAGTTGTCTGGTTGAACCACCATGTTCATCAGGTTACAGAGGAGGGAATGGTATCCTATATATATTCTTGTCCTTATAGGGTGTAGTTGATTGGTTGAACCACCATATTCATCAGGTTATAGAGGAGGGAATGGTATCCTGTATATATTCTTGTCCTTATAGGGTGTAGTTGATTGGTTGAACCACCATGTTCATCAGGTTATAGAGGAGGGAATGGTATCCTGTATATATTCTTGTCCTTATAGGGTGTAGTTGTCTGGTTGAACCACCATGTTCATCAGGTTATAGAGGAGGGAATGGTATCCTGTATATATTCTTGTCCTTATAGGGTGTAGTTGATTGGTTGAACCACCATGTTCATCAGGTTATAGAGGAGGGAATGGTATCCTGTATATATTCTTGTCCTTATAGGGTGTAGTTGTCTGGTTGAACCACCATGTTCATCAGGTTATAGAGGAGGGAATGGTATCCTGTATATATTCAGGTTATAGAGGAGGGAATGGTATCCTGTATATATTCTTGTCCTTATAGGGTGTAGTTGTCTGGTTGAACCACCATGTTCATCAGGTTATAGAGGAGGGAATGGTATCCTGTATATATTCTTGTCCTTATAGGGTGTAGTTGTTGGTTGAACCACCATGTTCATCAGGTTATAGAGGAGGGAATGGTATCCTGAATATATTCTTGTCCTTATAGGGTGTAGTTGTCTGGTTGAACCACCATGTTCATCAGGTTATAGAGGAGGGAATGGTATCCTGTATATATTCTTGTCCTTATAGGGTGTAGTTGTCTGGTTGAACCACCATGTTCATCAGGTTATAGAGGAGGGAATGGTATCCTGTATATATTCTTGTCCTTATAGGGTGTAGTTGTCTGGTTGAACCACCATGTTCATCAGGTTATAGAGGAGGGAATGGTATCCTGTATATATTCTTGTCCTTATAGGGTGTAGTTGATTGGTTGAACCACCATGTTCATCAGGTTATAGAGGAGGGAATGGTATCCTGTATATATTCTTGTCCTTATAGGGTGTAGTTGTCTGGTTGAACCACCATGTTCATCAGGTTATAGAGGAGGGAATGGTATCCTGTATATATTCTTGTCCTTATAGGGTGTAGTTGTCTGGTTGAACCACCATGTTCATCAGGTTATAGAGGAGGGAATGGTATCCTGTATATATTCTTGTCCTTATAGGGTGTAGTTGTCTGGTTGAACCACCATGTTCATCAGGTTATAGAGGAGGGAATGGTATCCTGTATATATTCTTGTCCTTATAGGGTGTAGTTGTCTGGTTGAACCACCATGTTCATCAGGTTATAGAGGAGGGAATGGTATCCTGTATATATTCTTGTCCTTATAGGGTGTAGTTGTCTGGTTGAACCACCATGTTCATCAGGTTATAGAGGAGGGAATGGTATCCTGTATATATTCTTGTCCTTATAGGGTGTAGTTGTCTGGTTGAACCACCATGTTCATCAGGTTATAGAGGAGGGAATGGTATCCTGTATATATTCTTGTCCTTATAGGGTGTAGTTGTCTGGTTGAACCACCATGTTCATCAGGTTATAGAGGAGGGAATGGTATCCTGTATATATTCTTGTCCTTATAGGGTGTAGTTGTCTGGTTGAACCACCATGTTCATCAGGTTATAGAGGAGGGAATGGTATCCTGTATATATTCTTGTCCTTATAGGGTGTAGTTGTCTGGTTGAACCACCATGTTCATCAGGTTATAGAGGAGGGAATGGTATCCTGTATATATTCTTGTCCTTATAGGGTGTAGTTGTCTGGTTGAACCACCATGTTCATCAGGTTATAGAGGAGGGAATGGTATCCTGTATATATTCTTGTCCTTATAGGGTGTAGTTGTCTGGTTGAACCACCATGTTCATCAGGTTATAGAGGAGGGAATGGTATCCTGTATATATTCTTGTCCTTATAGGGTGTAGTTGTCTGGTTGAACCACCATGTTCATCCTGTATATATTCTTGTCCTTATCAGGTTATAGAGGAGGGAATGGTATCCTGTATATATTCTTGTCCTTATAGGGTGTAGTTGTCTGGTTGAACCACCATGTTCATCAGGTTATAGAGGAGGGAATGGTATCCTGTATATATTCTTGTCCTTATAGGGTGTAGTTGTCTGGTTGAACCACCATGTTCATCAGGTTATAGAGGAGGGAATGGTATCCTGTATATATTCTTGTCCTTATAGGGTGTAGTTGTCTGGTTGAACCACCATGTTCATCAGGTTATAGAGGAGGGAATGGTATCCTGTATATATTCTTGTCCTTATAGGGTGTAGTTGTCTGGTTGAACCACCATGTTCATCAGGTTATAGAGGAGGGAATGGTATCCTGTATATATTCTTGTCCTTATAGGGTGTAGTTGTCTGGTTGAACCACCATGTTCATCAGGTTATAGAGGAGGGAATGGTATCCTGTATATATTCTTGTCCTTATAGGGTGTAGTTGATTGGTTGAACCACCATGTTCATCAGGTTATAGTGGTATCCTGTATATATTCTTGTCCTTATAGGGTGTAGTTGATTGGTTGAACCACCATGTTCATCAGGTTATAGAGGAGGGAATGGTATCCTGTATATATTCTTGTCCTTATAGGGTGTAGTTGTCTGGTTGAACCACCATGTTCATCAGGTTATAGAGGAGGGAATGGTATCCTGTATATATTCTTGTCCTTATAGGGTGTAGTTGTCTGGTTGAACCACCATGTTCATCAGGTTATAGAGGAGGGAATGGTATCCTGTATATATTCTTGTCCTTATAGGGTGTAGTTGATTGGTTGAACCACCATGTTCATCAGGTTATAGAGGAGGGAATGGTATCCTGTATATATTCTTGTCCTTATAGGGTGTAGTTGTCTGGTTGAACCACCATGTTCATCAGGTTATAGAGGAGGGAATGGTATCCTGTATATATTCTTGTCCTTATAGGGTGTAGTTGTCTGGTTGAACCACCATGTTCATCAGGTTATAGAGGAGGGAATGGTATCCTGTATATATTCTTGTCCTTATAGGGTGTAGTTGTCTGGTTGAACCACCATGTTCATCAGGTTATAGAGGAGGGAATGGTATCCTGTATATATTCTTGTCCTTATAGGGTGTAGTTGTCTGGTTGAACCACCATGTTCATCAGGTTATAGAGGAGGGAATGGTATCCTGTATATATTCTTGTCCTTATAGGGTGTAGTTGTCTGGTTGAACCACCATGTTCATCAGGTTATAGAGGAGGGAATGGTATCCTGTATATATTCTTGTCCTTATAGGGTGTAGTTGTCTGGTTGAACCACCATGTTCATCAGGTTATAGAGGAGGGAATGGTATCCTGTATATATTCTTGTCCTTATAGGGTGTAGTTGTCTGGTTGAACCACCATGTTCATCAGGTTATAGAGGAGGGAATGGTATCCTGTATATATTCTTGTCCTTATAGGGTGTAGTTGATTGGTTGAACCACCATGTTCATCAGGTTATAGAGGAGGGAATGGTATCCTGTATATATTCTTGTCCTTATAGGGTGTAGTTGTCTGGTTGAACCACCATGTTCATCAGGTTATAGAGGAGGGAATGGTATCCTGTATATATTCTTGTCCTTATAGGGTGTAGTTGTCTGGTTGAACCACCATGTTCATCAGGTTATAGAGGAGGGAATGGTATCCTGTATATATTCTTGTCCTTATAGGGTGTAGTTGATTGGTTGAACCACCATGTTCATCAGGTTATAGAGGAGGGAATGGTATCCTGTATATATTCTTGTCCTTATAGGGTGTAGTTGTCTGGTTGAACCACCATGTTCATCAGGTTATAGAGGAGGGAATGGTATCCTGTATATATTCTTGTCCTTATAGGGTGTAGTTGTCTGGTTGAACCACCATGTTCATCAGGTTATAGAGGAGGGAATGGTATCCTGTATATATTCTTGTCCTTATAGGGTGTAGTTGATTGGTTGAACCACCATGTTCATCAGGTTATAGAGGAGGGAATGGTATCCTGTATATATTCTTGTCCTTATAGGGTGTAGTTGTCTGGTTGAACCACCATGTTCATCAGGTTATACCTGAGGAGGGAATGATATATTCTTGTCCTTATAGGAGGGAATGGTATCCTGTATATATTCTTGTCCTTATAGGGTGTAGTTGTCTGGTTGAACCACCATGTTCATCAGGTTATAGAGGAGGGAATGGTATCCTGTATATATTCTTGTCCTTATAGGGTGTAGTTGTCTGGTTGAACCACCATGTTCATCAGGTTATAGAGGAGGGAATGGTATCCTGTATATATTCTTGTCCTTATAGGGTGTAGTTGTCTGGTTGAACCACCATGTTCATCAGGTTATAGAGGTCAACAAGCAAAATATGAAGAAAATAAGTTGGTTGGTTTTTGAGGAGGGAGGAATAATTTATTTGAGTGAGTTTCTGGTTGAACCACCATTTTTTATAGAGGAGGGAGGATCCTGGGAAGATGGACTGTAACCGGTTGGTTTTTGAGGAGAGAGGATAAGAGTGACTGGTTGGTTTTTGAGGAGGGAGGATAAGAGTGACTGGTTGGTTTTTGAGGAGGGTGGATAAGAGTGACTGGTTGGTTTTTGAGGAGAGAGGATAAGAGTGACTGGTTGGTTTTTGAGGAGGGAGGATAAGAGTGACTGGTTGGTTTTTGAGGTGAGAGGATAAGAGTGACTGGTTGGTTTTTGAGGTGAGAGGATAAGAGTGACTGGTTGGTTTTTGAGGTGAGAGGATAAGAGTGACTGGTTGGTTTTTGAGGTGAGAGGATAAGAGTGACTGGTTGGTTTTTGAGGTGAGAGGATAAGAGTGACTGGTTGGTTTTTGAGGAGAGAGGATAAGAGTGACTGGTTGGTTTTTGATGAGAGAGGATAAGAGTGACTGGTTGGTTTTTGAGGTGAGAGGATAAGAGTGACTGGTTGGTTTTTGAGGAGAGAGGATAAGAGTGACTGGTTGGTTTTTGAGGTGAGAGGATAAGAGTGACTGGTTGGTTTTTGAGGTGAGAGGATAAGAGTGACTGGTTGTATAAAGAGTATGTATACCTCTGTTTCCAAGGCAGCAGTTAGAACGCACAACACAACACAACAGATCACAACACAACCTCTGTTTGGCTTGGTCCTGTGTCCAAGGACGACCAGTGAAATGAATAGCAGTCAATGTGTGTGTGTGAGAGAGAGAGAGAGAGAGAGAGAGAGAGAGAGAGAGAGAGAGAGAGAGAGAGAGAGAGAGAGAGAGAGAGAGAGAGAGAGAGAGAGAGAGAGAGAGAGAGAGAGAGAGAGAGAGAGAGAGAGAGAGAGAGAGAGAGAGAGAGAGAGAGAGAGAGAACCTCATCCTGTCATGTTTTGTGTGTTTCATGGTTGTGACAGCCTCACTGTAGGCTACACAGTAAACCCCTGCCTAACAGATATCCTTTTCATTTTCTGCCTGTTAACACATAATATAGAAATGACTACGCGACACAAAGCTTTTGTTTCTTCTGTCCCCTACAGTAACTTTATTACAGAAATACCGTTTGATCATTTGCTCTCCTTGTTTTCTATGTTGTGTGAACGCTTCATAGTTTACGCGGTAGCAGTCATTGGTATAATTTAACTCATTCTTCTACTTTTATAATTGAACCTTTTTCATTCTCAAGCAAATAGTCACAGTTGAATGTAATGTCTTGTTTACCTCCCTGTCTCAGCAGTCTAACCGGCACCACGTCTGCAGCATCGATTCTGTGGTGTTCTGGTAAAGGAGGTCAGAGAGCGAGACAGTCACAGACAAACAAAGAGAAAGAGAAAGACAGAGACAGACAGAGAGAGAGAGAGAGAGACAGACAGAGAGAGAGAGACAGACAGAGAGAGAGAGAGATAGACAAAGAGAGAGAGTGGAGAGAGAGAGAGACAGACAGACAGAGAGAGAGACAGACAGAGAGAAGAGACAAAGAGACAACGAGAGAGAGACAGACAGAGAGAGAGAGACAAAGAGAGAGAGAGAGAGAGAGAGAGAGAGAGAGAGAGAGAGAGAGAGAGAGAGAGAGAGAGAGAGAGAGAGAGACAGAGAGAGAGAGAGAGAGACAGACAGACAGACAGACGGAGAGAGAGAGACAAAGAGAGAGAGACAGACAGAGAGAGAGAGACAGACAGAGAGAGAGACAGAGACAGACAGAGAGAGAGAGACAGACAGAGAGAGAGAGACAGACAGAGAGAGACAAAGAGACAAAGAGAGAGAGACAGACAGAGAGAGAGACAAAGAGAGAGAGAGAGAGAGAGAGAGAGAGAGAGAGAGAGAGAGAGAGAGAGAGAGAGAGAGAGAGAGAGAGAGAGAGAGAGACAGAGAGATACAAAGAGAGAGAGAAGAGAGAGAGAGAGAGAGACAGGCAGAGAAAGGGAGACAGACACAGAGAGCGAGACAGACAAAGAGACAGACAGAGGTAGGGAGAGAGACAGACAGACAAAGACAGACACAATGGGAGGGAGAGACATACAGAGGGAGGGAGTGACAAAGAGAAAGAGAAAGACAGAGACAGACAGAGAGAGAGAGAGAGAGAGAGACAGACAGAGAGAGAGAGACAGACAGAGAGACAAAGAGAGAGAGAAGAGAGAGAGAGACAGAGAGAGAGAGAGAGACAGACAGACAGAGAGAGAGAGACAAAGAGAGAGAGACAGACAGAGAGAGAGAGACAAAGAGAGAGAGAAGAGAGAGAGAGAGAGAGACAGGCACAGAAAGGGAGACAGACACAGAGAGCGAGACAGACAAAGAGACAGACAGAGGTAGGGAGAGAGACAGACAGACAAAGACAGACACAGTGGGAGGGAGAGACATACAGAGGGAGGGAGTGACAGACAGAGATAGACAGAGGGATAGACAGACAGAGACAGACAGAGGGAGGGAGAGACAAAGACAGAGACAGACAGGGAGGGAGAGACAGACAGAGACAGACACAGAGGGAGAGACAGACAGAGACAGACAGGGAGGGAGAGACAGCCAGAGAGAGACAGACACAGAGGGAGAGACAGACAGAGACAGACAGACACAAAGGGAGACAGAAGGAGAGAGTAACAGACAGACAGACAGACAGACAGATTGGGAGACAGGCACAGAGGGAGACCCCACAGAGCCCCAGGACAGCAGCACAATTAGACCCAACCAAATCATGAGAAAACAAAAAGATAATTACTTGACATATTGGAAAGAATTAACAAAAAAACAGAGCAAACTAGAATGCTATTTGGCCCTAAAAAGACAGTACACAGTGGCAGAATACCTGACCACTGTGACTGACCCAAACTCATGGAAAGCTTTGACTATGTACAGACTTAGTGAGCATAGCCTTGCTATTGAGAAAGGCCGCCGTAGGCAGACATGGCTCTCAAGAGAAGACAGGGTATGTGCTCACTGCCCACAAAATGAGGTGGAAAACTGAGCTGCACTTCCTAACCTCCTACCAAATCTACGACCATATTAGAGAGACATATTTCCCCTCAGATTACACAAATCCACAAAGAATTCGAAAACAAATCCAATTTTGATAAACTCCCATATCTACTGGGTGAAATACCACAGTGTGACATCACAGCAGCAAAATTTGTGACCTGTTGCCACGAGAAAAGGGCAACCAGTGAAGAATAAACACCATTGTAAATACAACCCATATTTATGCTGATTTATTTGTTTACTGTTCATTTTTATTGTTTATTTCACTTTTGTTTATTATCTACTTCACTTGCTTTGGCAATGTTAACACATGTTTCCCATGCCAATAAAGCCCTTGAATTGAATTGACAGACAAAGGGAGAGGGGAGAGACAGAGAGGTTGGTTTTTCTGTTGGTAACATTAGTGAGCGTGTTGTCCTAAAGGAGAACGAGAACTCCCTCTGTCTGTACAGCGCTTTGAGATATCAGCTGATGTAAGAAGGGCTATATAAATACATTTGATTTGATTTGAACTAGAGAGAGAGAGCAGTGTTCGTCAGATCTTAGCACATCATGAAACACACTGAAGGTCTGTATAGCTCCTGGGAGAAAGTTTTATCTCCTCCCTTCCCTCCTCCCATGAAACACACTGAAGGTCTGTATAGCTCCTGGGAGAAAGTTTTATCTCCTCCCTTCCCTCCTCCCATGAAACACACTGAAGGTCTGTATAGCTCCTGGGAGAAAGTTTGAGAAACAAATATGGAGAAGAGGGAGAGAGAGAGGGGGGTTAAATAATACACCTAAAGGAAAGATCCACCCAAAACCACTAATTCTTCTCATTTACAGTGTAAAATAACACTAATATGTAAGAATAATATTTTTTTTGTGAACAAATGTTTCATACTGATGTTATAATAAGGTTGGGAGCAACATGGACAATCATTGTGGAAATCTGTTGCAGCTCAAGTTGACTACAAACCCACAATGCAATGCTCTTTCTATGGGATGGCTGGCTAGCTAAGTAGCTAGCAAGCTAGAACACGTAGTCTATTTGGCGCTAGCTCATAAACCGAACATTAGCACAAATTTATTTCGTCAACAAGAAGTACAACATTACATGTTTTTTTTCTGAGATGTGAGATAATTAACTTGCTATATATAATATCGTAAAGCTTTGGAATCGTGACATTACGTTATTTCCAGGAAAACAGGCACGTTTCTCGACAAATGCACTGACTTTTAGAAGGGATTGCGTGACAATTAACTTAGCAACCACGTGACGTGTCATGACAACGTGAACGCGATTGGTCGACAGTCTGGTGGGTGGGGCGTTATACTTATCTTTATTCATTGAATTCCTATCTCCTTTCTATAATATCTCTGATAACGGGCACCATGCAATGCACCCTGGACTAAAGAGGCAGACTAATAAGAAACTTGCTAGACCCTCTGTTAAATTCAACATTTCTCCAGGTAGGATTATGGCAACAATATGATCAATGGCTCATTAGAGAGAAGACATCATCCCGAGTTATGACATCAGCCAGTATAGAAATCTGACATGTATGATAGACGTATCAGCGATATTAAAATCATATTCCTATTATCTTCCAGTGTAGTGAGAGAGACTTTACCACAGTGCTACGTCACACTGAGAGAGACTTTATCACGGTGCTACGTCATACCGAGAGAGACTTTATCACGGTGCTACGTCACACCGAGAGAGACTTTATCACGGTGCTACGTCAAACTGAGAGAGACTTTATCACGGTGCTACGTCATACCGGATGGATTTCTCAGATACACATGAAAACATGTCCCAGGGAATAGATAGCATATCACTCAGAGATACACAAATGCAATATAACATTAAAAAATGGGTGAACATCTCCTTTAAGGGTTTCAGACACCCTCACACATTCTGTGGTGACAGCAGAGATGGATTTCTCAGACATTACAAATGAAAACATGTCCCAGGGAATAGATGGGGAGCACATCAGGGAGAGATACACAAATGCAATATAACATTAAAAAGGGAGGGGTGAACATCTCCTTTAGAGGGCTTCAGACACCCTCACAGGGATTCTGTGGGAGACAGCAGAGGGGGGAGGGAGGAGAAGAGATGGGGAGGGAGGGGAGGGAGGAGAGAAGAGAGGGAGGGAGGGGAGGGAGGAGGGAGGGAGAGATGGGGAGGGAGGGAAGGGAGGAGAGAAGAGAGGGGAGGGAGGGGAGGGGAGAGAAGAGAGGGGGAGGGAGGAGGGAAGAGATGGGGAGGAGGGGAGGGAGGAGAGAAGAAGAGATGGGGAGAGAAGAGAGGGGGAGGGAGGAGGGAAGAGATGGGGAGAGAGGGGAGGGAGGAGGGAAGAGATGGGGAGGGAGGGGAGGTAGGAGAGAAGAGAGGGGGAGGAGGGAAGAGATGGGGAGAGGGGGAGGGAGGAGAGAAGAGAGGGGGAGGGAGGGGAGGGAGGAGAGAAGAGAGGGGGAGGGAGGAGGGAAGAGATGGGGAGGGAGGGGAGGGAGGAGAGAAGAGAGGGGGAGGGAGGGGAGGGAGGAGGGAAGAGATGGGGAGGGAGGGAAGGGAAGAGATGGGGAGAGAGGGGAGGGAGGAGAGAGGAGAGGGGGAGGGAGGGAGGGGAGGGAGGAGGGAAGAGAAAAGAGAGGGGGAGGGAGGGGGAGGGAGGAGAGAAGAGATGGGGAGGGAGGAGAGAAGAGATGGGGAGGGAGGGAGGGGAGGGAGGAGGGAAGAGAAAAGAGAGGGGGAGGGAGGGGAGGGAGGAGAGAGATGGGGAGGGAGGGGAGGGAGGGAGGAGAGAAAGATGGGGAGGGAGGGGAGGTAGGAGAGAAGAGAGGGGGAGGGAGGAGGGAAGAGATGGGGAGAGAGGGGAGGGAGGAGAGAAGAGAGGGGGAGGGAGGGGAGGTAGGAGAGAAGAGAGGGGGAGGGAGGAGGGAAGAGATGGGGAGAGAGGGGAGGGAGGAGAGAAGAGAGGGGGAGGGAGGGGAGGTAGGAGAGAAGAGAGGGGGAGGAGGGAAGAGATGGGAGGGAGGGAAGGTTGGGAGGAGAGAAGAGAGGGAGGGAGGGAAGGAAGGGAGGAGAGAGAAGAGATGGGGAGGGAGGGAAGGAAGGGAGGAGATAAGAGAGGGGGGGGAGGGAAGGAAGGGAGGAGGAGATAAGAGACGGGGAGGGAGGGAAGGAAGGGAGGAGATAAGAGACGGGGAGGGAGGGAAGGAAGGAGAGGAGGGGGGGGAGGGAAGGAAAGGAGGAGGAAGAGGGGGAGGGAGGGAAGGAAGGAGAGAAGAGGCAGGGAGGGAGGGAAGGAAGGAGAGAAGAGGCAGGGAGGGAGGGAAGGTTGGGAGGAGAGAAGAGACGGGGAGGGAGGGAAGGAAGGGAGGAGATAAGAGACGGGGAGGGAGGGAAGGAAGGGAGGAGATAAGAGACGGGGAGGGAGGGAAGGAAGGAAGGAGAGAAGAGGGGGAGGGAGGGAAGGAGGGAGAGAGAAGAGGGGGAGGGAGGGAGGTAGGAGAGAAGAGGCAGGGAGGGAGGGAAGGAAGGAGAGAAGAGGCAGGGAGGGAGGGAAGGAAAGGAGGAGAGAAGAGACGGGGAGGGAGGGAAGGAAGGAGAGAAGAGGCAGGGAGGGAGGGAAGGAAGGAGAGAAGAGGCAGGGAGGGAGGGAAGGAAAGGAGGAGAGAAGAGAGATGGGGAGGGAGGGAAGGAAGAGAGGAGGCAGGGAGGGAGGGAAGGAAGGGAGGGAGGAGATAAGGGGGGAGGGAGGGAGAGAAGAGATGGGGAGGGAGGGAGGGGAGGGAGGGAGAGAAGGAAGGGAGAGATAAGAGACGGGGGAGGGAGGGAAGGAAGGGAGGAGAGAGACGGGGAGGGAGGGGGAGAGAAGAGGCAGGGAGGGAAGGAAAGGAGGAGAGAAGAGACGGGGAGGGAGGGAAGGAAGGGAGGAGATAAGAGACGGGGAGGGAGGGAAGGAGGAGGAGAGAAGAGGCAGGGAGGGAGGGAAGGAAAGGAGGAGAGAAGAGACGGGGAGGGAGGGAAGGAAGGAGAGAAGAGGCAGGGAGGGAGGGAAGGAAGGAGAGAAGAGGCAGGGAGGGAGGGAAGGAAAGGAGGAGAGAAGAGACGGGGAGGGAGGGAAGGAAGGAGAGAAGAGGCAGGGAGGGAGGGAAGGAAGGGAGGGAGGAGATAAGAGACGGGGAGGGAGGGAGAGGGAAGGGAGGAGATAAGGACGGGGGAGGGAGGGAGAGAGGAAGGGGGAGGAGACGGGGAAGGAGGGAAGGAGGAGAGAAGAGGCAGGGAGGGAGGGAAGGAAGGGAGGGAGAGATAAGAGACGGGGAGGGAGGGAGAGAAGGAAGGGAGGAGATAAGAGACGGGGAGGGAGGGAAGGAAGGTAGGAGAGAAGAGGCATTTAACTGGGGTGGGCAGGGAAAGAGGGAGGATAAATGAGAGGCAGTGAGGGAAGTAAGTGGAATGAGAGATACAGTGTCATTAAATCAATGGTCCATTGTCTCTTTAAGACAAACCTCGGATATAAAAATGGAACACTTCCATTTCAGGTGGCAGTTTAAGTGGTCCGGGAGAGATAAGATCTCTTGTCAAAGAGAGAGCTGTCATGATAGTTTACAAAAAGACACACACACACACACACACACACACACACACACACACACACACACACACACACACACACACACACACACACACACACACACACACACACACACACACACACACACACACACACACACACACACACACACTTACCTTTGTGGAAACCACTAGGTTCATATACCACTGGGTTCCTATACCAATGGGATCCTATACCACTAGGTTCATATACCACTGGGTTCCTATACCAATGGGATCCTATACCACTAGTTTCATATACCACTGGGATCCTATACCACTAGTTTCATATACCAATGGGATCCTATACCACTAGGTTCATATACCACTGGGTTCCTATACCACTAGTTTCATATACCACTGGGATCCTATACCACTAGGTTCATATACCACTGGGATCCTATACCACTAGGTTAATATACCACTGGGATCCTATACCACTAGTTTCCTATACCACTGGGATCCTATACCACTAGGTTCATATACCACTGGGTTCCTATACCACTAGTTTCATATACCACTGGGTTCCTATACCACTGGGTTCCTATACCACTGGGTTCCTATACCACTAGGTTCATATACCACTGGGTCCTATACCACTGGGTTCCTATACCACTGGGATCCTATACCACTAGTTTCATATACCACTGGGATCCTATACCACTAGTTTCATATACCACTGGGATCCTATACCACTAGGTTCATATACCACTGGGTTCCTATACCACTGGGTTCCTATACCACTGGGATCCTATACCACTAGTTTCATATACCACTGGGATCCTATACCACTAGTTTCATATACCACTGGGTTCCTATACCACTGGGTTCCTATACCACTGGGATCCTATACCACTAGTTTCATATACCACTGGGATCCTATACCACTAGGTTCATATACCACTGGGTTCCTATACCACTGGGTTCCTATACCACTGGGATCCTATACCACTAGTTTCATATACCACTGGGATCCTATACCACTAGTTTCATATACCACTGGGTTCCTATACCACTGGGTTCCTATACCACTAGGTTCATATACCACTGGGTTCCTATACCAATGGGATCCTATACCACTAGTTTCATATACCACTGGGATCCTATACCACTAGTTTCATATACCAATGGGATCCTATACCACTAGGTTCATATACCACTGGGTTCCTATACCACTAGTTTCATATACCACTGGGATCCTATACCACTAGGTTCATATACCACTGGGATCCTATACCACTAGGTTAATATACCACTGGGATCCTATACCACTAGTTTCCTATACCACTGGGATTCTATACCACTAGGTTCATATACCACTGGGTTCCTATACCACTAGTTTCATATACCACTGGGTTCCTATACCACTGGGTTCCTATACCACTGGGTTCCTATACCACTAGGTTCATATACCACTGGGTTCCTATACCACTGGGTTCCTATACCACTGGGATCCTATACCACTAGTTTCATATACCACTGGGATCCTATACCACTAGTTTCATATACCACTGGGATCCTATACCACTAGGTTCATATACCACTGGGTTCCTATACCACTGGGTTCCTATACCACTGGGATCCTATACCACTAGTTTCATATACCACTGGGATCCTATACCACTAGTTTCATATACCACTGGGTTCCTATACCACTGGGTTCCTATACCACTGGGATCCTATACCACTAGTTTCATATACCACTGGGATCCTATACCACTAGGTTCATATACCACTGGGTTCCTATACCACTGGGTTCCTATACCACTGGGATCCTATACCACTAGTTTCATATACCACTGGGATCCTATACCACTAGTTTCATATACCACTGGGTTCCTATACCACTGGGTTCCTATACCACTGGGATCCTATACCACTAGTTTCATATACCACTGGGATCCTATACCACTAGTTTCATATACCACTGGGATCCTATACCACTAGGTTCATATACCACTGGGATCCTATACCACTAGTTTCATACACCACTGGGATCCTATACCACTAGGTTCATATACCACTGGGATCCTATACCACTAGTTTCATATACCACTGGGATCCTATACCACTAGTTTCATATACCACTGGGATCCTATACCACTAGGTTCATATACCACTGGGATCCTATACCTATTTCACCACTGGGATCCTATACCACTAGTTTCATATACCACTGGGATCCTATACCACTAGTTTCATATACCACTGGGATCCTATACCACTAGTTTCATATACCACTGGGATTCCACTATTCACCACTGGGATCCTATACCACTAGTTTCATATACCACTGGGATCCTATACCACTAGGTTCATATACCACTGGGATCCTATACCACTAGTTTCATATACCACTGGGATCCTATACCACTAGTTTCATATACCACTGGGATCCTATACCACTAGGTTCATATACCACTGGGATCCTATACCACTAGTTTCATATACCACTGGGATCCTATACCACTAGTTTCATATACCACTGGGATCCTATACCACTAGTTTCATATACCACTGGGATCCTATACCACTAGGTTAATATAACAGTATTCGTTATAACATTATTAGTTATTAAAGTTTTAGTTATCTCGGCAAGACGGAGCTGCTCTTCCTCCCGGGGAAGGACTGCCCGTTCCATGATCTCGACATCACGGTTGACAACTCCATTGTGTCCTCCTCCCAGAGCGCTAAGAACCTTGGCGTGATCCTGGACAACACCCTGTCTTTCTCAACCAACATCAAGGCGGTGGCCCGTTCCTGTAGGTTCATGCTCTACAACATCCGCAGAGTACGACCCTGCCTCACACAGGAAGCGGCGCAGGTCCTAATCCAGGCACTTGTCATCTCCCGTCTGGATTACTGCAACTCGCTGTTGGCTGGGCTCCCTGCCTGTGCCATTAAACCCCTTCAACTCATCCAGAACGCCGCAGCCCGTCTGGTGTTCAACCTTCCCAAGTTCTCTCACGTCACCCCGCTCCTCCGTTCTCTCCACTGGCTTCCAGTTGAAGCTCGCATCCGCTACAAAACCATGGTGCTTGCCTACGGAGCTGTGAGGGGAACGGCACCTCAGTACCTCCAGGCTCTGATCAGGCCCTACACCCAAACAAGGGCACTGCGTTCATCCACCTCTGGCCTGCTCGCCTCCCTACTACTGAGGAAGTACAGCTCCCGCTCAGCCCAGTCAAAACTGTTCGCTGCTCTGGCCCCCCAATGGTGGAACAAACTCCCTCACGACGCCAGGACAGCGGAGTCAATCACCACCTTCCGGAGACACCTGAAACCCCACCTCTTTAAGGAATACCTAGGATAGGGTAAGTAATTCCTCTCACACCCCCCCCCTTTAAGATTTAGATGCACTATTGTAAAGTGACTGTTCCACTGGATGTCATAAGGTGAATGCACCAATTTGTAAGTCGCTCTGGATAAGAGCGTCTGCTAAATGACTTAAATGTAATGTAAATGTAGTTATTAAAGTATTAGTTATTACATTATTGGCTATTACAGTATAAGGACAATGACGACGATAGAACCACACTCCCATTCATTTACAACGAACACCCAGTTAGTCAGTGGTATTACACAACAAGAGGATCACTCACTGTGGAGAAGAACCTTAAAGGACACTACAACATCTAAGCGAAAATCAAAACATTTGAATATTCTCCTGTGATCACAGTACAGTAGGAGTCATTTGAATGTTCTCCTGTGATCACAGTGCAGTAGGAGTCATTTGAATGTTCTCCTGTGATCACAGTGCAGTAGGAGTCATTTGAATGTTCTCCTGTGATCACAGCGCAGTAGGAGTCATTTGAATGTTGAGGTAATGGAGTGAAACCTTACTATGTTAATATGTGTTCAGATACACACAATACCCCATAAGGACAAAGCTAAAAAAAAAACATGTATTTTTTCCTTCTGTTTTCGCTTTGTCATTATGGGGTATTGTGATGTCATTATGGGGTATTGTGATGTCATTATGGGGTATTGTGATGTCATTATGTGGTAATGTGTGTAGACTGATAAGGAAAACATTTATGTAATCCATTTTAGAATAAGGCTGTAATGTAACAAAATGTGGAAAAGGGGAAGGGGTCTGAATACTTTCAGAACGTCCTGTACGTACAGCACATACACACTCAGTGGAGACGACTCTCACAGTACATACTAACCTCTAGAGATGACTCTCCCATTACATATTAACCTCTAGAGATGACTCTCCCATTACATATTAACCTCTAGAGATGACTCTCACATTACATATTAACCTCTAGAGATGATTCTCACATTACATATTAACCTCTAGAGATGACTCTCCCATTACATATTAACCTCTAGAGATGACTCTCACTTTACATATTAACCTCTAGAGATGATTCTCCCATTACATATTAACCTCTAGAGATGACTCTCCCATTACATATTACCCTCTAGAGATGACTCTCCCATTACATATGAACCCTTAGAGATGACTCTCCCATTACATATGAACCCTTAGAGATGACTCTCCCATTACATATTACCCTCTAGAGATGACTCTCCCTTTAAATATTACCCTCTAGAGTTGACTCTCCCTGCTGGAGAGAGAGAGATGATAGAAAGAGACAATACAGAGATGATAGAGAGATATATGATAGAGATGATAGAGCGAAATAGAGATTGATGATAGAGATGATAGAGAGATGATAAACAGAGAGAGATGACAGAGAGCGATGATACAGAGAGATGATGGATAGAGAGATATAGTTGATAGAGAGAATGTGATAGAGTTGAATTGAATTGAGAGATGATATATATTTAGAGAGAGAGAGACTATTAAAGACTACCAGAACCTACTGGATTCTCCAATTACCTTGAATGAGCTACAGGACAAAATAAAAACCCTCCAACCCAAAAAGGCATGTGGTGTTCATGGTATCCTCAATGAAATTATCAAATATGCAGACAACAAATTCCAATTGGCTATACTAAAACTCTTTAACATCATCCTTAGCTCTGGCATCTTCCCCAATATTTGGAACCAAGGACTGATCAGCCCAATCCACAAATATGGAGACAAATTTGACCCCAATAATTACCGCGGGATTTGCGTCAACAGCAACCTTGGGAAAATCCTCTGTGTTATCATTCACAGCAGACTCATTCATTTCCTCAGTGAAAACAATGTACTGAGCAAATTGGCTTTTTACCAAATTACCGTACCACAGACCACGTATTCACCCTGCACACCCTAATTGACAAACAAACAAACCAAAACAAAGGCAAAGTCTTCTCATGCTTTGTTGATTTAAAAAAAGCCTTCGACTCAATTTGGCATGAGGGTCTGCTATACAAATTGATGGACAGTGCTGTTGGGGGTAAAACCTACGACATTATAACATCCATGAACACAAACAACAAGTGTGCGGTTAAAATAGGCAAAAAACACACACATTTCTTCACACAGGGTTGTGGGGTGAGACAGGGATGAAAGCTTAAGCCCCACCCTCTTCAACATATACAGTATATCAACGAATTGGCGTGGGCACTAGAAAAGTCTGCAGCACCCGGCCTCACGCTGCTAGAATCTGAAGTCAAATGTCTACTATTTGCTGATGATCTGATGCTTCTGTCCTCAGCCAAGGAGGGCCTACAGCACACCTAGATATTCTGCACAGATTCTGCCAGACCTGGGCCCTGACAGTAAATCTCAGTAAGAACAAAACAATGGTGTTCCAAAAAAGGTCCAGTCACCAGGACCACAAATACAAATTCCATCTAGACACCGTTGCCCTAGAGCATACATAAAACTATACATACCTTGGCCTAAATATCAAAGCCACAGATAACTTCCGCAAAGCTGTGAACGATCTGAGAGACAAGGCAAGAAGGGCCATCTATGCCAACAAAAGGAACATCACATTCAACATACCAATTAGGATTTGGCTAAAAAATATTTGAATCAGTCATAGAACCCATTGCCCTTTATGGTTGTGAGGTCTGTGGTCTGCTCACCAACCAAGAATTCACTAAATGGGACAAACACCAAATTCAGACTCTGCATGCAGAATTCTGCAAAAATATCCCCAGTGTACAATGTAGAACACCAAATAATGCATGCAGAACAGTATTAGGCCGATACCCGCTAATTATCAAAATCCAGAGCCATTCAATTCTACAACCCCCTAAAAGGAACCGATTCCCAAACCTTCCATAACAAAGCCATCAGGACCAAAGAGCAGCATGGTACGTATTCATAATGATTTAAATAAAGATGAATACTGGAACAAAAACAACAAACCGACAAACGAACAGTTCAACAAAAACACTAAACAGAAAATAACTACAGGCTAAAACAGGCTACCTAAGTATGGTTTTCAATCAGTGACGGTACCCCTCCAAATGTGCGGACTCCGGCCGCAAAACCTAAACCCATAGGGGAGGGCCTGGGTGGGTATCTGTCCACGGTGGATCTGGCGCGGGACGTGGACCCCACTCCACCATAGTCTTGGCCCACTTAAGTGGCACCTTTGGAGTGACTCTGGCAGCGCCGGAGTGATGGGCGACTCTGGCAGCGCCAGACAGGAGGGAGACTCTGGAAGCGCCGGACAGGCGGGAGAACCTGGAGGGAGGAGACAGAGAGACAGCCTGGTCCTCGGAGGAGGCACAGGATAGACCGGGCCATGGAGGCGCACTGAAGGTCTCGAACTAAGGGCCTGCACAACCCGTCCTGGCTGGATTGTGATTTTACCCCGGCACGTGCGGGGCGCAGGCACAAGACGCACTGGGCTGTGCAGACACGCGGGAGACACAGTGTGCAGAGCCTATCCTGGCCCGAGGAGACACACTGGCTGTTTGGAGAGCAGGGCTGGCACCATCTGCCCTGGCTGGATCCTCACCCTAGCCCGGCAGATGCGGGGAGCTGGGATGTAGCGCATTGGGCTAAGCACGTGTCTTGGGGACACCGTGCGCTCCACCGCATAACACGGTGCCTGACCAGTACGACGCCCGCACGGGGAGTTGGCTCAGGTCTCCAACCCAACTCTGCCACACTGCCCGTGTGCACCCCCCCAAAAAGATTTGGGGGCTGCCTCTCGGGCTTCCTTGCCAGCCGTGTTCCCTCGTATCGCCGGTTCCCTTTTCCTGCTGCCTCCGCTGTCCTGGCTGCCTCCACCTGTTCCCATTGGAGGCGATCCCTTCCAGCCAGGATCTCCTCCCATGTGTAGGATCCCTTCTAGCCAGTATCTCCTCCCATGTGTAGGATCCCTTCCAGCCAGGATGTCCTCCCATGTGTAGGATCCCTTCCAGCCAGGATGTCCTCCCATGTCCATTCCTCCTGTTTCCCACGCTGCTTGGTCCGTTGGTGGTGGGTAGTTCTGTAACGATTGTCGTCGGGTGAAGGAGAAGAGGACCAAAGAGAAGCGGGGTACGTAATACGTGCAACAAAAACATACAATAACTACCTACAAATCATAGTGGGAAAACAGGCTACCTAAGTATGATTCTCAATCAGAGACAACGATCGACAGCTGCCTCTGATTGAGAACCATACCAGGCCAAACACAGAAATACAAAACCTTGAACAAAAACCTAGAATGCCCACCCCAACTTACGCCCTGACCAAACTAAAACAGAGACATAAAAAGGAACTAAGGTCAGGACGTGACAATCACCTACAGAGAGATGAACCTGGAGAAGAGTCCCCTAAGCAAGATTAGACCCAACCAAATCATGAGAAAACAAAAAGATAATTACTTGAAACATTGGAAAGAATTAATAAAAAATTGAGCAAACTAGAATGCTATTTGGCCCTAAACAGAGAGTACACAGTTGCAGAACACCTGACCACTGTGACTGACCCAAACATAAGGAAAATTGTGACTATGTACATTACTCAGTGAGCAATGCCTTGCTATTGAGAAAGGCCACCGTAGGCAGACCTGGCTCTCAAAAGAAGACAGGCTATGTACACACTGCTCACAAAATGAGGCCATATTAGAGAAACATATTTCCCTCAGATTACACAGATCCACAAAGAATTTGAAAACAAACCCGATTTTGATAAATTCCCATATCTACTGGGTGAAATACCACAGTGTGCCTTCACAGCAGCAAGATCTGTGACCTGTTACCACGAGAAAAGGTCAACCAGTGAAGAACAAACACCATTGTAAATACAACCCATATTTATGCTTATTTATTTTCCCTTTTGTACTTTAACCATTTGTACATCGTTACAACACTGTATATATATATATATATACATAATATGACATTTTGTCAGGATTTGGCCAGGGTTGTTACGGTTTTTGGTCACTAGATGCCCCCATTGTGCCTTTTGACCTTTTGTTTTCCCTTGATCCCCATTATTATTTGCACCTGTGCCTAGTTTCCCCTGATTGTATTTAAACCCTTTGTTTTCCTCAGTTCTTTGCTCTGTGTTTGTATGTTAGCACCCAGCCCTAGTACTCTGTGAACTCTTGTTGATCCTGGTGGACTCTCTTGTGGAATTCTGTTTTTTGTTCTTGTTTGTTTGTTTTTGAGTATCTTTTGAGGCTTTTTGTGCTATACCTTCCACCTTGTGGATTTACCTTTTTGGTCTTGGAGGATTACCTTTGTTCTTGTGGAATTCCTTTTGAGGTTGTGGAGTTACATGTTTTCCTGAAGAACTTCACTTTTTACTTCATTAAATACACCATCTCAAGTACTGCTGTGTCTGCCTCATCTTCTGGGTTCTGCCGACTATTCGTGGCTCAGTTGGTTAAGTGACTGTTTCTCACTCCGGAGACCCGGGTTCGTAACCGGGTCCTTGATTGACCGATAAAAAGACGTGCTCGTATTAAGCGCAACATTTTGTCACAAAAAGATGCTCGACTATGCAGGGAATTGATAGCTTTGGAAAGAAAACACTCTGACGTTTCCAGAACTGCAAAGATATTCACTGTGAGTGCCCTAGAACAGAATCTTCAGGCAAAACCAAGATGAAACTGCAACCCTGAAATGAGCAGGATTTCTGAGGCTCTGTTTTTCATTATCTCCTTATTTTTACCTTTGTTTTAATAGGCAAGTCAGTTAAGAACAAATTCTTATTTTCAATGACTGCCTAGGAACAGTGGGTTAACTGCCTGTTCAGGGACAGAACGACAGATTTTGTACCTTGTCAGCTCAGGGGTTTGAACTTGCAACCTTCCGGTTACTAGTCCAACGCTCTAACCACTAGGCTACCCTGCCGGCCCATATATGGCTGTGAATGCCCTTTCTATCGTTTCCCCAAGGTGCAGCATTGTGACGTATTTGGATGGCATATCATTGGAAGATTGACCGTAAGAGACTACATTTGCCAAGTGTTCGCACGGTGTCCTGCGTGGAAATTGGTGCGCAAAACTCAGCTGCTGGTATTTTTCCATGGGATTCTGAGACGAAAGCATGCTTCCACGAACGGCATATCAATGAAGAGATATGTGAAAAAAACACCTTGAGGAATGATTCAAACAACGTTTGCCATGTTTCGGTCGATATTATGGAGTTAATTTGGAAAAAAGTTTGACGTTTTGGTGACTGAATTTTCAGTTCGTTTCGGAAGCCAAATGTGATGTACAAAACGGAGCGATTTGTCCTACACAAAGAATCTTTCAGGAAAAACTGGACATCTGCTATGTAACTGAGAGTCTCCTCATTGAAAATATTTGAAGTTCTTCAAAGGTAAATTATTTTATTTGATTGCTTTTCTGTTTTTTGTGGAAAAGTTGCGTGCTAAATGCTACGCTAAATGGTATGCTAGCTATCAATACTCTTACACAAATGATTGATTTTCTATGGTTCAAAAGCATATTTTGAAAATCTGAGATGACAGTGTTGTTAAGAAAAGGCTAAGCTTGAGAGCAGGCATATTTATTTCATTTCATTTGTGATTTTTAGAAATCGTTAACGTTGCGTTATGGTAATGAGCCTGAGGGTGTAGTCACGATCCCGGATCCGGGATGGCTAAGATCAAGAGGTTAATGGATAATGGTATCCTGTAGATAGTAATGGTATCCAGTAGATAGTAGTGGTATCCAGTAGATAGTAGTGGTATCCAGTAGATAGTAGTGGTATCCAGTAGATAGTAATGGTATCCAGTAGATAGTAGTGGTATCCAGTAGATAGTAGTGGTGTCCAGTAGATAGTAGTGGTATCCAGTAGATAGTAGTGGTATCCAGTAGATAGTAGTGGTATCCAGTAGATAGTAGTGGTGTCCAGTAGATAGTAGTGGTATCCAGTAGATAGTAGTGGTATCCAGTAGATAGTAGTGGTATCCAGTAGATAGTAATGGTATCCAGTAGATAGTAGTGATATCCAGTAGATAGTAGTGGTATACAGTAGATAGTAGTGGTATCCAGTAGATAGTAGTGGTATCCAGTAGATAGTAATGGTATCCAGTAGATAGTAGTGGTATCCAGTAGATAGTAGTGGTATCCAGTAGATAGTAGTGGTATCCAGTAGATAGTAGTGGTATCCAGTAGATAGTAGTGGTATCCAGTAGATAGTAGTGGTATCCAGTAGATAGTAGTGGTATCCAGTAGATAGTAATGATATCCAGTAGATAGTAATGATTGTAATGGTATCCAGTAGATAGTAATGATTGTAATGGTATCCAGTAGATAGTAATGATTGTAATGGTATCCAGTAGATAGTAGTGGTATCCAGTAGATAGTAGTGGTATCCAGTAGATAGTTGTGGTATCCAGTAGATAGTAATGGTATCCAGTAGATAGTAATGGTATCCAGTAGATAGTAGTGGTATCCAGTAGATAGTAGTGGTATCCAGTAGATGGTAATGGTATCCAGTAGATAGTAATGATTGTAATGGTATCCAGTAAAATGGCATATAGATAGTAATGGTATCCAGTAGATAGTCATGGTATCCAGTAGATAGTAATGATATCCAGTAGATAGTAATGATTGTAATGGTATCCAGTAGATAGTAATGATTGTAATGGTATCCGGTAGATAGTAGTGGTATCCAGTAGATAGTAATGGTGTCCAGTAGATAGTAATGGTATCCAGTAGATAGTAATGGTATCCAGTAGATAGTAGTGGTATCCAGTAGATAGTAGTGGTATCCAGTAGATGGTAATGGTATCCAGTAGATAGTAATGATTGTAATGGTATCCAGTAGATAGTAATGGTATCCAGTAGATAGTAATGATTGTAATGGTATCCAGTAGATAGTAGTGGTATCCAGTAGATAGTAATGGTATCCAGTAGATAGTAGTGGTATCCAGTAGATAGTAGTGGTATCCAGTAGATAGTAGTGGTATCCAGTAGATGGTAATGGTATCCAGTAGATAGTAATGATTGTAATGGTATCCAGTAGATAGTAATGGTATCCAGTAGCTAAATGACTTAAATGTAAATGTAAATGTAGATAGTAATGATTGTAATGGTATCCAGTAGATAGTAATGATTGTAATGGTATCCAGTAGATAGTAATGGTATCCAGTAGCTAAATGACTTAAATGTAAATGTAAATGTAGATAGTAATGATTGTAATGGTATCCAGTAGATAGTAATGGTATCCAGTAGATAGTGGTGGTATCCAGTAGATAGTAGTGGTATCCAGTAGATAGTAGTGGTATCCAGTAGATAGTAATGATTGTAATGGTATCCAGTAGATAGTAATGATTGTAATGGTATCCAGTAGATAGTAGTGGTATCCAGTAGATAGTAATGGTGTCCAGTAGATAGTAATGGTATCCAGTAGATAGTAATGGTATCCAGTAGATAGTAGTGGTATCCAGTAGATAGTAATGGTGTCCAGTAGATAGTAATGGTATCCAGTAGATACTAGTGGTATCCAGTAGATAATAATGGTGTCCAGTAGATAGTAGTGGTATCCCGTAGATAGTAGTGGTATCCAGTAGATAGTAGTGGTATCCATTAGATGGTAATGGTATCCAGTAGATAGTAATGATTGTAATGGTATCCAGTAGATAGTAGTGGTATCCAGTAGATGGTAATGGTATCCAGTAGATAGTAATGATTGTAATGGTATCCAGTAGATAGTGGTGGTATCCAGTAGATAGTAGTGGTATCCAGTAGATAGTAGTGGTATCCAGTAGATAGTAATGATTGTAATGGTATCCAGTAGATAGTAATGGTATCCAGTAGCTAAATGACTTAAATGTAAATGTAAATGTAGATAGTAATGATTGTAATGGTATCCAGTAGATAGTGGTGGTATCCAGTAGATAGTAGTGGTATCCAGTAGATAGTAATGGTTGTAATGGTATCCAGTAGATAGTCATGGTGTCCAGTAGATAGTAATGGTATCCAGTAGATAGTAATGGTATCCAGTAGATAGTAGTGGTATCCAGTAGATAGTAGTGGTATCCAGTAGATAGTAGTGGTGTCCAGTAGATAGTAGTGGTATCCAGTAGATAGTAGTGGTATCCAGTAGATAGTAGTGGTATCCAGTAGATAGTCATGGTATCCAGTAGATAGTAGTGGTATCCAGTAGATAGTAATGATTGTAATGGTATCCAGTAGATAGTAATGATTGTAATGGTATCCAGTAGATAGTAGTGGTATCCAGTAGATAGTAATGGTATCCAGTAGATAGTCATGGTATCCAGTAGATAGTAGTGGTATCCAGTAGATAGTAATGATTGTAATGGTATCCAGTAGATAGTAATGATTGTAATGGTATCCAGTAGATTATAGTGGTATCCAGTAGATAGTAGTGGTATCCAGTAGATAGTGGTGGTATCCAGTAGATAGTAGTGGTATCCAGTAGATAGTAATGATTGTAATGGTATCCAGTAGATAGTAGTGGTATCCAGTAGATAGTAGTGGTATCCAGTAGATAGTAGTGGTATCCAGTAGATAGTAGTGGTATCCAGTAGATAGTAATGGTATCCAGTAGATAGTAGTGGTATCCAGTAGATAGTAATGATTGTAATGGTATCCAGTAGATAGTCGTGGTATCCAGTAGATATTAGTGGTATCCAGTAGATAGTAGTGGTATCCAGTAGATAGTAATGGTATCCAGTAGATAGTAATGATTGTAATGGTATCCAGTAGATAGTAGTGGTATCCAGTAGATAGTAGTGGTATCCAGTAGATAGTAATGGTATCCAGTAGATAGTAATAATTGTAATGGTATCCAGTAGATAGTAGTGGTATCCAGTAGATAGTAGTGGTATCCAGTAGATAGTAGTGGTATCCAGTAGATAGTAGTGGTATCCAGTAGATAGTAGTGGTATCCAGTAGATAGTCATGGTATCCAGTAGATAGTAATGATTGTAATGGTATCCAGTAGATAGTAGTGGTATCCAGTAGATAGTAATGATTGTAATGGTATCCAGTAGATAGTAGTGGTATCCAGTAGATAGTAGTGGTATCCAGTAGATAGTAGTGGTATCCAGTAGATAGTAGTGGTATCCAGTAGATAGTAGTGGTATCCAGTAGATAGTAGTGGTATCCAGTAGATAGTAGTGGTATCCAGTAGATAGTAGTGGTATCCAGTAGATAGTAATGATGTCCAGTAGATAGTAGTGGTGTCCAGTAGATAGTAGTGGTATCCAGTAGATAGTAGTGGTATCCAGTAGATAGTAATGATGTCCAGTAGATAGTAGTGGTATCCAGTAGATAGTAGTGGTATCCAGTAGATAGTAGTGGTATCCAGTAGATAGTAGTGGTATCCAGTAGATAGTAGTGGTATCCAGTAGATAGTAGTGGTATCCAGTAGATAGTCATGGTATCCAGTAGATAGTCATGGTATCCAGTAGATAGTAGTGGTATCCAGTAGATAGTAGTGGTATCCAGTAGATAGTCATGGTATCCAGTAGATAGTAGTGGTATCCAGTAGATAGTAGTGGTATCCAGTAGATAGTAGTGGTATCCAGTAGATAGTAATGGTATCCAGTAGATAGTAGTGGTATCCAGTAGATAGTAGTGGTATCCAGTAGATAGTAGTGGTATCCAGTAGATAGTAATGATTGTAATGGTATCCAGTAGATAGTAGTGGTATCCAGTAGATAGTAGTGGTATCCAGTAGATAGTAGTGGTATCCAGTAGATAGTAATGGTATTCAGTATTTTATTCCTATCTAAACCTGAATGAACAGATGTAATAAACAGCTGGGTAAAGTGATGAGGTTTAATTGTTTGGTAGGTTTTCTGTGATCTTGATGCTACCTCATGAAGTCAGGAGAGCTGACTGAAGGGTCACGGAGTCAGGAGAGCTGACTGAAGGGTCACGGAGTAAGGAGAGCTGACTGAAGGGTCACGGAGTAAGGAGAGCTGACCAGAGGGTCACGGAGTCAGGAGAGCTGACTGAAGGGTCACGGAGTCAGGAGAGCTGACTGGAGGGTCACGGAGTCAGGAGAGCTGACCAGAGGGTCACGGAGTCAGGAGAGCTTACTGAAGGGTCACGGAGTCAGGAGAGCTGACTGAAGGGTCACGGAGTCAGGAGAGCTGACTGGAGGGTCACGGAGTCAGGAGAGCTGACTGGAGGGTCACGGAGTCAGGAGAGCTGACTGGAGGGTCACGGAGTCAGGAGAGCTGACTGGAGGGTCACGGAGTCAGGAGAGCTGACTGGAGGGTCACGGAGTCAGGAGAGCTGATTGAAGGGTCCAAATGTCCAGTCTTTTAGACCGTAGACGTCCAGTCTTTTAGTCAATAGATGTCCAGTCTTTTAGAATGTCCTTACATTTACATTACATTTAAGTCATTTAGCAGACTCTCTTATCCAGAGCGACTTACAAATTGGTGCATTCACCTTATGACATCCAGTGGAACAGTCACTTTACAATAGTGCATCTAAATCTTAAAGGGGGGGGGGGTGAGAGGGATTACTTATCCTATCCTAGGTATTCTTACCTAGTATGGAGAGGATTAAAAACACATTGTGTGCCTGAACAATGACTCAAAACACATACTGATACTCATGCACAAACACAGAATATTTCAGCAATTGAATATACTGGGAACATGTTAAGGCTTGCAACGGTAACATGACATGCAATATTCTGCTTTTGTTCTGTGCAGTATTATATTTCTCAATTGTCTTTGTTTGAGCCTGAAGGAAATGTGAATGTGATATACTGGTAGGAGTAAGGGTGGGAGCGAAGAGTTAGGTAGATTTGAACATGGTGACAATGTCTGTGTGGTAAATATTCCGGTAGATTGTGGTTGCAATGCCCCAGGAACAAACAAAGATTGAATGACACATCATTCTTATTGTTTTCCATTTTTTGTCTTTCACTCTTTTGTGACTACACATTATATAAGGTCCTGGAAACAGGCATTTGTTGTACTGGTAATCATTGCTTCAGCTCAGAATGAAACGCACCATCACTCTCTTACTGGCTTGTATGCTGCTCTGCATTGGTAATATGTTCTACATCTTTCATTTGGTTAGTTATATGTGTAATAAGATAATTGTGTTACTTTCAGACAAATACCTGTGTAATTAAGTATTTGTTATTTAAATTCTCATATTCTTGTATATTTGAGTATTTTCAAATAATATTGGTGCCGAATAAACTTCATAAATTAGAAATATTTGAATGTATATTCAAAAATATTTCCTATAAATATCCTACTATTTGAAACTATTCTCAAATTCTTGTTTCCAAATATGTGATCTCAAATAACACTAGGACCAAACAGACCAGTGTTCAAGTATATTGAAATGTTTACAGTCTTTAAATATTTGTATATTTGAGTATTTTGTAATACATGCCAATACGTTTCACTTGTATATTTAAATAATCACATCCAAATATTTTAAATTGAAATGTTTTGTGAATTGTGAAAGCAATTAAAATAATTGAAATAACTGTACATGAATGTTTCTTGTAGCCGTCTCTTGTTCAGCCGCTCTGCAGTGTTTCACCTGTAAAGATCCGGCAGACGCCCGCTGCTTAGAACAAACCCTGGAGACCTGCAGTGATGGACAAGTGTGTTCCACAAACTCCAGCAGCTCTCTGCAATCCTCCGGTAGTATGATTAAACATATCATTTAATCTAACCCAGAGAACCTCGTGAGACTGCAGTTTGACTACTTGCGTGAATAATTTACATTGTACATTTGAATGGACATAGTATGTAGTATTAATTAACTTGTCGCATGTTTTGAAATATCCCCTTTGTTTGACTTTTGACATTGTAGTTGATAATGACAGAGGACGCATCCATTTTAGCATTTGGGACGTTGACATTGATATCCGCTGGGGAAAAGACCGTACAGCAACCAACCCCAACGTTGGTAAGTTAAAACTCCAAAAAATAGGTGACTGGAATTGTTTTCATTGATTATGTTTTCATTAATTATTATAATAAGTGAGTTAGTACCTTCAGAAACTATTCACACCCCTTGACATTTTCCACATTTTGATGTGTTACAGCCTGAATTTAAAATGGATTAAATGTTTTTTTTTCAACAACAGTTATCAGGGAGGTTTTCTAATGCCTCACTAAGAAGAGCATCTATTAGTAGATGGGTAAAACAGCAGACAATGAATATTCCTTTGAGCATGGTGAAGTAATTAATTACACTTTGGATGGTGTATCAATATACCCAGTCACTACAAAGGTACAGGTGTCCTTCCTAACTCAGTTGCCGTAGAGGAAGGAAACCGCTCAGGAATTTCCCCATGAGGCCAATGGTGACTTTCAAACAGTTACAGAGTTTGATGGCTGTGATAGGAGAAAACAGAGGATGGATCAACAACGTTGAAGTTGTTAATTGACAGAGTACAAAGAAGGAAGCCTGAACAGAATAAAAAAAGTAATCCAAAACCCTTATTTGCAACATGCCACTAAAGAAATACTGTATAAAAATGTACAAAGCAATTCACTTTTGGTCCTGCATACAAAGTGAAATGTTTGGGGCAAATCCAATACAACATATTACTGAATATCACTTTCCATATTTTCAAGGCTACATCATGTTATGCGTATCCTTGTGTCGTTACGTTGTATTGATTAATGTGACGACTGCTGCTCATCGAATGATTAACGGTTTATAATTACGTGATTAAATGAATCAGGCAATTATTAACTCATTAACCGGGGGCACCATGGGAAAGTTTGGCTTTATTGAGTTTCTATTTCCCAAATGAACTCAAAGAATATCAGAATATCGATTTCACAACAGTCACCGATTAATTAATTTCCTCTTTCGTCTCATTCTAAATGTCGCATAATCCTGGAATCTGCACAAACCCGAGTCCCACTAAATAAGCCCGTACCACACAAATTTAGTTGATTACTTATTTACTAACAAGCTGAAATGATAATATAAGATACACAAACACACGGGTCCCTAGCGGGCTAACACAATAAGACACATTTTACACAAAATGGGAATTTCAAAAGACAGAGAGAAGCATGAGAGAAAAGCACACTTGGGTGCATTTGTCAACTATGCTTATTTTAACCCTAACCTTGCCCCGAACTGCTACTCGTATGGGTCAGAATATAATGAGGTGATTACGTGTTGAAGGTCTCCTTTGGGGTGTCTTTTCGTGGACCTGGTTCTGACTTCTCTGATGACGGCACGTCTTCGGTTACCGGGTGTAACTCTCGGTTTGTCCTCACGGTGTCAGTGTCCTGTCTTAGTGGTCTGTTTCCTCACCCCTGGTTCTGAAAGGGGTCTTCTGTGGACAGCCAGCCAGCCGTGTAGCTCAGGGCTCCAACGTGGGAATGAATGTAGTGTAGACAATAACTGGGTGGTCCTGCTTGAATTCACCCTCTTAGACTCATCCATAGCACAGGTTTTTAAAAGGTTCCTTAGTCTTCTTCTACCTCGTGTTACGATTTGGGGTTGCTGACTACTCACACCTTGGCTGTCAAATGTCCAAATGTTCATTCTTAACTCATGTGTTTTATACACTCGGGTCAGAAATGGGCATTTCTGCCTTCGGGGCAAGTTCTCTGGGCGTAACTAGTTACGAAGCAAGGTCTAGACTTTACTCAGATCCAATTTAGACAACTAACTTCACATTTCATCTTCACAAAAACATTCTCTTTGATCTAGACATTTTCTACACAGTGTACACTATGCAAACATCAGGTATATCTTGTGAAAACTCTTCAAGTTACAATGTTTTTGTTATAATGTTGTCATTTAACTTTTTATAACATAACAAAAACAACATTCATTTTCATATTCCATCTATCATTATTATTATCGTTTTGGCTGACAAAAAATATTGTCCCAAAGTCCATTAATTACATGTTACTGTTCAGAAGTAGATTCTCCATTAGTCAGCCCATCCCTCCGTACTGAGAGGATTTTGTCTGCTGCCGTAAGATTTACAATGGATGTCATAAAACCCCCCACCTTCATACCTCTCGATCTCTCCCCCACTGGTGGGTGTGAGAGGCATCTCTGTAGGATTATGGTCCATGCTAACCTGACCCCAACAGACCAGTCATGACACTTGTCATTGTTAAGGACTGGGGAGTTTTTCAGGATAAGAACAGGCAACATCCTAGAGCAAAACCTGGTTCAGTCTGCTTTCCACCAGACACTGGGAGATAAATTCACCTTTCAGCAGGACAATAACCTAGAACACAAGGCCACATTTACACTGGGAGATGAATTCACCTTTCAGCAGGACAATAACCTAGAACACAAGGCCAAATATACACTGGGAGATGAATTCACCTTTCAGCAGGACAATAACCTAGAACACAAGGCCACATCTACACTGGGAGATGAATTCACCTTTCAGCAGGACAATAACCTAGAACACAAGACCACATCTACACTGGGAGATGAATTCACCTTTCAGCAGGACAATAACCTAGAACACAAGACCACATCTACACTGGGAGATGAATTCACCTTTCAGCAGGACAATAACCTAGAACACAAGGCCACATCTACACTGGGAGATGAATTCACCTTTCAGCAGGACAATAACCTTAAAACACAAGGCCACATCTACACTGGGAGAATCAAGAAGACAGTGAATGTTCCTGAGTGGCCAGTTTTGACTTAAATCCACTTGAAAATCTATGGCAAGACCTGAAAATGGTTATCTAGCAATGATCAACAACCAATTTGACAGAACGTGAAGAATTTTGAAAAGAATAATGGTCAAATGTTGCACAATCCAGGTGTGGAAAGCTCTTAGAGACTTACCCAGATATACTCACAGCTCTAATCGCTGCCAAAGGTCCTTCTACACAGTATGGACTCAGGGGTGTGAATACTTACAGTACTAGTCAAAAGTTTGGACACAGCTACTCATTCAAGGGTAGAATAATAGTGAAGACAACAAAACTATGAAATAACACATATTGAATCATGTAGTAACCAAACAAATGTTAAACAAATCGAAATATGTTGTATATTTGAGATTCTTCAAAGTAGCCGTCCTTTGCCTTGATGACAGCTTTGCACAGTCTTGACATTGTCTCATCCAGCACTGAGTATACCTTCTCTAGTACTGAGTATACCTTCTCTAGTACTGAGTATACCTTCTCTAGTACTGAGTATACCTTCTCTAGTACTGGGTATACCTTCTCTAGTACTGAGTATACCTTCTCGAGTACTGAGTATACCTTCTCGAGTACTGAGTATACCTTCTCTAGTACTGAGTATACCTTCTCTAGTACTGAGTATACCTTCTCTAGTACTGAGTATACCTTCTCTAGTACTGAGTATACCTTCTCTAGTACTGAGTATACCTTCTCTAGTACTGAGTATACCTTCTCTAGTACTATCTTATGAATCATTTTTATCTTTTACCTTTCAGTTTCAAACTCAAGTATCAAAGAGAGGATCGTGAAGGGATGCATGGATGACCATTTTTGTCAGTCAAGCCCCAAAATGTCTTTTAATATCGGTTTCCATCAATTCACTTCTTCGTGCTGCAACTCATCTGGCTGCAACAGTGACACTTTCTCTGGTAAATATTCTTCTGAACTTTGAACTCCATTGTTCTTCGTTGAATTAGATGATCTTTTGTTGTCTGATCCTTACATGAGTTGTCCTGTTGTTTCTCCAGACGACCCCCACAATGGACTTGAGTGTTTTTCTTGCACTGATCCAGAAGATGAGGTTTGTAATCAGGCTGTGATCTGCCAGAGTGTTCAGGATCACTGTCTTAATGACACAGGTACAGTACATACAATTGATGTGTTTGGTTGTGTTCATGCTATACTTTGTCCTTGTGTAATGAATACAGTTATAAGAAATGTTAGGTTTATTTTAATTATCTCTGTAAATTTCATTCATATTGTATTGTTTTTGACAATATATTTTTTACATCTAATTTTCTCTGTAGTGACAGCAAGTAATGGTCGGTCTGTGACTCTTCGAGGCTGTGTCTCCAGGAGTATGTGTGGTTCCGGTTCTGGTTCTGACTCTGGTTCTGTGTCCTGCTGTGAGGGAAGTCTCTGCAACAGAAACAGGGCTATGAATTCCGCTCAGCCTGTAGCACTTACAGTCCTCGCTCTGCTAGTTGGCATAACAACCACCACACTTCTACAATCAGTCAATCAATGAATATCTTGATTGGGGTTTCTTGAGGATTTTCATATTTTTCTCATGAGGATTAGTTATGTGGGCATCTACTTCTGGGGTTACCACACTCTGTGTTGTCCAGAGTGTAACAACCTTGTCACTCCCTGACCCACTAAAGTACTGTGGGATCTGTTGCTTGTTGCTCATCAGAAGGCTGCTGAATATAACAATTATGACCAACAAAAGACTACTTGATTGTGTTGGACAGAAACTCTTCTGAAATGATGCATTTCATTTATTGAACTTGGAGGTTGTGTTGAGTGATGAAATTATAATATATAAATATATATATATAACATATTATATATATAAATTATGGGTATTCTTTTCTTTTAATCTAGCCTGTTTGATTACTGTAAAGCTCTTGGTGGTCTAAGCCGGGCTACTGTAAAGCTCTTGGTGGTCTAAGCCGGGTTACTGTAAAGATATTGGTGGTCTAAGCCAGGTTACTGTAAAGCTCTTGGTGGTCTAAGCCGGGTTACTGTAAAGCTCTTTGTGGTCTAAGCCGGGTTACTGTAAAGCTCTTGGTGGTCTAAGCTGGGTTACTGTAAAGCTCTTGGTGGTCTAAGCAGGGTTACTGTAAAGCTCTTGGTGGTCTAAGCCGGGTTACTGTAAAGCTCTTTGTGGTGTAGGCCAGGTTCCTGCAAAGCTCTTTGTGGTCTAGGCCAGGTTCCTGTAAAGCTCTTTGGTCTAGGCCAGGTTCCTGCAAAGCTCTTTGGTCTAAGCCAGGTTCCTGCAAAGCTCTTAGTGGTCTAGGCCAGGCTACTGTAAAGCTCTTTGTGGTCTAGGCCAGGTTCCTGCAAAGCTCTTTGTGGTCTAGGCCAGGTTCCTGTAAAGCTCTTTGGTCTAGGCCAGGTTCCTGCAAAGCTCTTAGTGGTCTAGGCCAGGCTACTGTAAAGCTCTTTGTGGTCTAGGCCAGGCTCCTGTAAAGCTCTTTGGTCTAGGCCAGGTTCCTGCAAAGCTCTTTGTGGTGTAGGCCAGGTTACTGTAAAGCTCTTTGTGGTGTAGGCCAGGTTCCCGTAAAGCTCTTTGTCACAACTGTTGATGTAAAAGGGACTTACATTTTATTGATTGATGAATTAAACAAATGTACATCAACACTGGCATTTAATCAAACATGTTAATAAATAATATTAAACATTCATACTACTTACTTTCTGTTGTTTTCCTCTGTTGTGTATCGTGTTAAGATTTGATAATTACTGGAACACTGGTCCCTTTAATAACGGAACACTGGTCCCTTTAATAACGGAACACTGGTCACTTCAATAATGGAACACTGGTCACTTTAATAATGGAACACTGGTCCCTTTAATAATGGAACACTGGTCACTTTAATAATGGAACACTGGTCACTTTAATAATGGAACACTGGTCCCTTTAATAATGGAACACTGGTCACTTTAATAATGGAACACTGGTCACTTTAGTAATGGAACACTGGTCACTTTAATAATGGAACACTGGTCCCTTTAATAATGGAACACTGGTCACTTTAATAATGGAACACTGGTCACTTTAATAATGGAACACTGGTCCCTTTAATAATGGAACACTGGTCACTTTAATAAAGTAACACTGGTCACTTTAATAATGGAACACTGGTCACTTTAATAATGAAACACTGGTCACTTTAATAATGGAACACTGTTTTACCCATTTCATACAGTACAAGTTAAAAGTTTGGACACACACATTCAAGGTTTGTTGAATACATTGCACATTGTAGAAAGATATTGAAGACATCAAAACTTTGAAATAACACACATGGAATTATGTAGTAACCCCCAAAAAATGTTAAACAAATAAAAATATATGTTAGATTTTAGATTAATCAAAGTAGCCACACTTTGCCTTGATGACAGCTCTGCACACACTTGGCATTCTCTCAACCAGCTTCACCTGGAATGCTTTTCCAACAGTCTTGAAGGATTTCCCACATATGCTGAGCACTTGTTGGCTACTTTTCCTTCACTCTGCGGTCCAAGTAATCTCAAACTATCTCAATTGGGTTGAGGTCGGGTGATTGTGGAGGCCAGGTCATCTGATGCAGCACTCCATCACTCTCCTTGGTCAAATAGTCCTTATACAGCCTGGAGGTGTGTTTTGGGTCATTGTCCTGTTAAAAAACAAATGATCCATATAGAACATGTGTGTCTGTGTGCTCAGTGTCTGTGAGTGTGTGTGTCTGTGTGCTCATTGTCTGTGAGTGTGTGGTGTGTGTGTCTGTGTGCTCATTGTCTGTGAGTGTGTGGTGTGTGTGTCTGTGTGCTCAGTGTCTGTGAGTGTGTGTCTGTGTGCTCATTGTCTGTGAGTGTGTGGTGTGTGTGTCTGTGTGCTCATTGTCTGTGAGTGTGTGGTGTGTGTGTCTGTGTGCTCATTGTCTGTGAGTGTGTGGTGTGTGTGTCTGTGTGCTCAGTGTCTGTGAGTGTGTGGTGTGTGTGTCTGTGTGCTCAGTGTCTGTGAGTGTGTGGTGTGTGTGTCTGTGTGCTCAGTGTCTGTGAGTGTGTGGTGTGTGTGTCTGTGTGCTCAGTGTCTGTGAGTGTGTGGTGTGTGTGTCTGTGTGCTCAGTGTCTGTGAGTGTGTGTCTGTGTGCTCTGTAGCTGTAAGTGTGTGGTGTGTGTGTCTGCGTGCTCAGTGTCTGTGAGTGTGTGGTGTGTGTGTCTGTGTGCTCAGTGTCTGTGAGTGTGTGGTGTGTGTGTCTGTGTGCTCAGTGTCTGTGAGTGTGTGGTGTGTGTGTCTGTGTGCTCATTGTCTGTGAGTGTGTGTCTGTGTGCTCTGTAGCTGTAAATGTGTGGTGTGTGTGTCTGTGTGCTCAGTGTCTGTGAGTGTGTGGTGTGTGTGTCTGTGTGCTCATTGTCTGTGAGTGTGTGTCTGTGTGCTCTGTAGCTGTAAGTGTGTGTGTCTGTGTGCTCAGTGTCCGTGAGTGTGTGTGTCTGTGTGCTCAGTGTCTGTGAGTGTGTGGTGTGTGTGTCTGTGAGTGTGTGTCTGTGTGCTATGTAGCTGTAAGTGTGTGTGTCTGTGTGCTCAGTGTCCGTGAGTGTGTGTGTCTGTGTGCTCAGTGTCCGTGAGTGTGTGTCTGTGTGCTCAGTGTCCGTGAGTGTGTGTCTGTGTGCTCATTGTCTGTGAGTGTGTGTCTGTGTGCTCAGATTACAATATGTTTTGAGCTTATTGTTCATTTCGGTCTTCGAACAGGTTTTTTTCTACTGTTCATGGACACACTTTTAATTTTTTTTAAAGACAAGTCGAAGTACAGTACCCGAAGTCTACGCCTCTTCGTCAGCGATTGGTCAACAGTACTATTCCTAGTAGCAGTTGGAACTATGGACACAATTCTACAATTAAGTGTTTGTTGACATTCAAAGGGAGACGACTAGTTTTCATGCACATTTTTCCACTTCAGAAATACTGCACCAAACATCTTAGTTTGACGTAAAATTGCCTAACTAATACCTCCTCGGCATAAACGTCAAAATTAATTACTGTTTTCTTAATTTATCTTTATCTAAATTAATTCAGCCTATTTTGAGGAAGTGTTTCTGGGTAGCTTGTTGCTACGGTATCTCAAGAAGGAAAAACAACAGTAATTTGTTCAAATTTTTCAAGCGAATGTGTTTGGGGAATATGCAATCACAGACGTTTGTTTGACCTAGCCGAGTTCTGCTGGAAGCAACCTGAACATACGTATATGTGGACACCTGAAGTGGGGTGAAAAGGTCAAACTCCAAGGTCACAGTCAAAATGACACATCAGCACCTGTCTGCTTCCTGGTTAACTGCGTGAGAAGGACACACACACACACACGCATAGCCTAACGATTAGAGTGTTGGGCCAGTACTCAGAATCCCTGAGTCGACAAGTTAAATAAAAACTGTCGATGTGCCCTTGAGCAAAGCACTTGACCCTAATTTCCCCATGACCCCTCTCTCTGAGGGGGTTTCAGAGAGTTGGGATATAAAACATATTTAAAAAAAACATTTCTAATTAACACATGTGAATGCATACACACTTGTACATGTGTGAAAACAAATAAACACAAAACAAATGATTATATATATTTTTATAACACACAGACTTTCCTAGATGAGAGCTGCCACTAGAGGGAGCTGTTGGTCTGGTGGTTCAACCCTGTGAGATGGTTTTACACAGATGTTCAATCAAATCAATACAATTCAAAATAGTAACACAAGAGGAATCCAATATATACAGGGAGTACCAGTACCAGATCAATGTAGAGCTATATACAGGGAGAACCAGTACCAGATCAATGTGGAGCTATATACAGGGAGAACCAGTACCAGATCAATGTAGAGCTATATACAGGGAGAACCAGTACCAGATCAATGTGGAGCTATATACAGGGAGTACCAGATCAATGTGGAGCTATATACAGGGAGTACCAGATCAATGTGGAGCTATATACAGGGAGAACCAGTACCAGATCAATGTGGAGCTATATACAGGGAGAACCAGTACCAGATCAATGTGGAGCTATATACAGGGAGAACCAGTACCAGATCAATGTGGAGCTATATACAGGGAGTACCAGATCAATGTGGAGCTATATACAGGAAGTACCAGTACCAGATCAATGTGGAGCTATATACAGGGAGTACCAGATCAATGTGGAGCTATATACAGGAAGTACCAGTACCAGATCAATGTAGAGCTATATACAGGGAGAACCAGTACCAGATCAATGTGGAGCTATATACAGGGAGTACCAGATCAATGTGGAGCTATATACAGGGTGAACCAGTACCAGATCAATGTGGAGCTATATACAGGGAGAACCAGTACAAGATCAATGTAGAGCTATATACAGGGAGAACCAGTACCAGATCAATGTGGAGCTATATACAGGGAGTACCAGTACCAGATCAATGTGGAGCTATATACAGGGAGTACCAGTACCAGATCAATGTGCTGCTATATACAGGGAGTACCAGTACCAGATCAATGTGGAGCTATATACAGGGAGAACCAGTACCAGATCAATGTGGAGCTATATACAGGGAGTACCAGATCAATGTGGAGCTATATACAGGGAGTACCAGTACCAGATCAATGTGGAGCTATATACAGGGAGTACCAGTACCAGATCAATGTGGAGCTATATACAGGGAGTACCAGTACCAGATCAATGTGGAGCTATATACAGGGAGTACCAGATCAATGTGGAGCTATATACAGGGAGTACCAGATCAATGTGGAGCTATATACAGGGAGTACCAGATCAATGTGCTGCTATATACAGGAAGTACCAGATCAATTTGGAGCTATATACAGGAAGTACCAGATCAATGTGCAGTTACATACAGGAAGTACCAGATCAATGTGCAGTTACATACAGGAAGTACCAGATCAATGTGGAGCTATATACAGGAAGTACCAGATCAATTTGGAGCTATATACAGGAAGTACCAGATCAATGTGGAGCTATATACAGCGAGTACCAGTACCAGATCAATGTGGAGCTATATACAGGGTGAACCAGTACCAGATCAATGTGGAGCTATATACAGGAAGTACCAGATCAATGTGCTGCTATATACAGGAAGTACCAGTACCAGATCAATGTAGAGCTATATACAGGAAGTACCTGTAGCAGATCAATGTAGAGCTATATACAGGAAGTACCAGTACCAGATCAATGTAGAGCTATATACAGGAAGTACCAGTACCAGATCAATGTGCTGCTATATACAGGGAGTACCAGTACCAGATCAATGTAGAGCTATATACAGGAAGTACCAGTACCAGATCAATGTAGAGCTATATACAGGAAGAACCTGTACCAGATCAATGTAGAGCTATATACAGGAAGTACCTGTACCAGATCAATGTAGAGCTATATACAGGAAGTACCAGTATCAGATCAATGTGCTGCTATATACAGGAAGTACCAGTACCAGATCAATGTGCAGTTATATACAGCGAGTACCAGTACCAGATCCATGTGGAGCTATATACAGGGAGAACCAGTACCAGATCAATGTAGAGCTATATACAGGGAGAACCAGTACCAGATCAATGTGGAGCTATATACAGGAAGTACCAGATCAATGTGCTGCTATATACAGGAAGTACCAGTACCAGATCAATGTAGAGCTATATGCAGGAAGTACCAGTACCAGATCAATGTGCTGCTATATACAGGGAGTACCAGATCAATGTGCTGCTATATACAGGAAGTACCAGTACCAGATCAATGTAGAGCTATATACAGGAAGTACCAGTACCAGATCAATGTGGAGCTATATACAGGAAGTACCAGATCAATGTGGATCTATATATGTAATGAACTTCGTCTGTTGTTTGGAGAGAGTCAGACCGAAATGCAGCGTGTAGGTTACTCATGACTTTTAATGAAGAAAATACGGTACATGAAATAACTGAAAATATGAAAAGAACAAACGAGTGAAACTAATTACAGCCTATCTGGTGACTAACACAGAGACAGGTACAATCGCCCACGAAATACAACGCGCACTCAAGCTGCCTAAATACGGTTCCCAATCCGAGACAACGAGAATCAGCTGACTCCAATTAGGAATCGCCTCAGGCAGCCAAGCCTAACCAGACACACCCCTAATAATACACACTCCCAATTAATACAAACCCCAATACGAAATACAACATATAAACCCATGTCACACCCTGGCCTACCCAAACATATAACAAAAACACAAGATACAATGACCAAGGCGTGACAGAACCCCCCCCTAAGGTGCGGACTCCGGGACGCACCTCAAGAGCATAGGGAGGGTCCGGGTGGGCGTCTGTCCATGGTGGCGGTTCTGGCTCGGGACGTGGACCCCACTCCATAAATGTCCTAGTTCCTCCCCTTCGCGTCCTAGGATAATCCACCTTCTCCGCCGACCATGGCCTAATAGTCCTCACCCTGATCCCCACATAACTGAGGGGCAGCTCGGGACAGAGGGGCAGCTCGGGACCGAGGGGCAGCTCGGGACAGAGGGGCAGCTCGGGACAGAGGGGCAGCTCGGGACAGAGGGGCAACTCAGGATAGAGGGGCAACGCAGGATAGAGGGGCAACTCAGGATAGAGGGGCATCTCAGGATAGAGGGGCATCTCAGGACAGCGGGGCAGCTCGGGACAGAGGGGCAGCCCGGGACAGAGGGGCAGCCCGGGATAGAGGGGCAGCCCGGGACCGAAGCAGCCCGGTACTGAGGGGAAGCCCGGTACTGAGGGGAAGCCCGGTACTGAGAGGAAGCTCGGTACTGAGAGGAAGCTCGGTACTGAGAGGAAGCTCGGTACTGAGAGGGAGCCCAGTACAGAGAGGGAGCCCAGTACAGAGAGGGAGCCTAGTACTGAGAGGAAGCTCAGTACTGAGAGGAAGCTCAGTACTGAGAGGAAGCTCAGGTAGGTAGTAGGCTCCGGTAAATCCTGGCTGGCTGGTGGACCTGGATGATTAAGGTTGTCTGGCCGATCTAGAAGATCTTGGCAGACTGGCACTTCTGGCGGATCCTGGCAGACTGGCACTTCTGGTGGATCCTGGCAGACTGGTGACGCTGGGCCGACTGGCGGCGCTGGGCAGACAGGAGACTCCGGCAGCGCAGGAGAGGAGAAAGGCTCTGGCTGAGCTGAACAGGCGGGAGACTCCAACAGTGCAGGAGAGGAGAAAAGCTCTGGCTGCGCTGAACAGGCGAGGCGCACTGGACGCGCTGGGCCGACTGGTAGCACTGGTGGCGCTGGACAGACAGGAGACTCCGGCAGCGCCGGAGAGGAGAAAGGCTCTGGCTGCGCTAAACAGGCGATGCGCACTGGACGCGCTGGGCCGACTGGGAGCACTGGTGGCGCTGGACAGACAGGAGACTCCGGCAGCGCAGGAGAGGAGAAAAGCTCTGGCTGCGCTAAACAGGCTGGAGTCTCCGATAGCACAGGAGGGGAGAAAAGCACTGGCTGTGCTGAACAGGCGAGGCGCACTGGACGCGCTGGGCCGACTGGTAGCACTGGTGGCGCTGGACAGACAGGAGACTCCGGCAGCGCCGGAGAGGAGAAAGGCTCTGGCTGCGCTAAACAGGCGATGCTCGCTGGGCCGACTGGGAGCACTGGTGGCGCTGGACAGACAGGAGACTCCGGCAGCGCAGGAGAGGAGAAAAGCTCTGGCTGCGCTAAACAGGCTGGAGACTCCGATAGCACAGGAGGGGAGAAAAGCACTGGCTGTGCTGAACAGGCGAGGCGCACTGGAGGCCTGGTGCGTGGTGCTGGAACTGGTGGTACTGGCGCGAGGAAATGCACAGGAAGCCTGGTGCGGGGAGCTGCTAATGGAGGACTGGTGTGTAGAGGTGGCACAGGATGGGCTAGACCGTGAAGACGTACTGGAGATCTTGAGAGCAGTGTAGGCACAGGACGTGCAAGGCTAGGGATGTGCACAGGAGGCCTGGTGCGTGAGGCTGGCACCAACTTCACCAGCTGACTAACACGCACCTCAGGTTGAGTATAGAGCGCTAACTCAGGTGCTATTAAATCCCCGACACGATCCGTCGGACGAAAATTATATCTATAGCACCAAGCTAGCAACTCCCTCATTACTCTCCACTCCACTTTCCCCATTAACTCCTTCACTGTCTCTGCTTCGCTCACCTCTAACACTGGCTCTGGTTCAGGTCTCCTCCTTGGCTCCTCACGATGAACAAGGAGAGTTGGCTCAGGTTTATCTCCTGACTCAGCCATACTCTCCCTAAGCCCCCCCCAATACATTTTTTGGGGTGACTTTCCGGTTTCCAACCGCGTCGCCGTGCTGCCTCCTCATACTTGCGCTTTCCCCGTTACCTTCAGTTCTCGCTCTGTATAACCGTGCTTTCCTTTTCAATTCCATATGTGTATAGCCCTCTTCGCATTGCTGTAGGGAATCCCAGGCGGGCTCCTGCACTCGCTCTGGGTCGGCCGCCCACCTGTCTTCCCACGTCGTATAATCCCTGCTTCTGCCGTCCATAACGTCCTCCTTTAGATCCTGCCAGTTCACACGCTGCTCGGTCTGAGAATGGTGGGTGATTCTGTAATGATATTTGTCTGTTGTTTGGAGAGAGTCAGACCGAAATGCAGCATGTAGGTTACTCATGACTTTTAATGAAGAAAATACGGTACATGAAATAACTGAAAATACGAAAACAACAAACGAGTGAAACTAATTACAGCCTATCTGGTGACTAACACAGAGACAGGTACAATCGCCCACGAAATACAACGCGCACTCAAGCTGCCTAAATACAGTTCCCAATCCGAGACAACGAGAATCAGCTGACTCCAATTAGGAATCGCCTCAGGCAGCCAAGCCTAACCAGACACACCCCTAATAATACACACTCCCAATTAATACAAACCCCAATACGAAATACAACATATAAACCCATGTCACACCCTGGCCTACCCAAACATATAACAAAAACACAAGATACAATGACCAAGGCGTGACAATATACAGGAAGTACCAGATCAATGTGGATCTATATACAGGCAGTACCAGTACCAGATCAATGTGGAGCTATATACAGGAAGTACCAGATCAATGTGGATCTATACACAGGGAGTACCAGTACCAGATTAATGTGCTGCTATATACAGGGAGTACCAGTACCAGAACAAAGATAATAATAAGGTATTTGAGGTAGATATGTACATGAAGGCAGGGTAAAGTGAATAGGTATCAGAATAGATGATAATAATAAGGTATTTGAGGTAGATATGTACACGAAGGCAGGGTAAAATGACCAGGATAGATAAAGTTATCAGGATAGATAATAATAGGAGTAAAATATAGAACAGAGTGGCAGCAGCAACTTGTGAGTGTGTGTGTGTGTGTGTGTGTGTGTATGTATGTGTGTGTGTGTGTGTGTGTGTGTGTGTGTGTGTGTGTGTGTGTGTGTGTGTGTGTGTGTGTGTGTGTGTGTGTGTGTGTGTGTGTGTGTGTGTGTGTGTGTGTGTGTGTGTGTGTGTGTGTGTGTGTGTGTTTATGCGTGTGTGTTGTGTTAGTATGGATGTGTGAGTATGCAGTGTATTGGAATGTGTGTGGGTTTGTGTGAGAGTGTCAGTTTAGTGTGTGTGAGTGTGTATCTGGTGTGTATATATAGTCTAGTGAGTACGTATATAGTGTGTATATATAGTCTAGTGAGAGTGTATATAGTGTGTATATATAGTCTAGTGAGTGTGTATATAGTGTGTATATATAGTCTAGTGAGTGTGTATATAGTGTGTATATATAGTCTAGTGAGTGCGTATATAGTGTGTATATATAGTCTAGTGAGTATGTATATAGTGTGTATATATATTATAGTGAGTGTGTATATAGAGTGTATATATAGTCTAGTGAGTGTGTATATAGTGTGTATATATAGTCTAGTGAGTCTGTATATATAGTCTAGTGAGTGTGTATATAGTGTGTATATATAGTCTAGTGTGTATATATAGTCTAGTGAGTATGTATATAGTGTGTATATATAGTCTAGTGAGTATGTATATATTGTGTATATATATAGTCTAGTGAGTATGTATATAGTGTGTATATATAGTCTAGTGAGTGTGTATATAGTGTGTATATATAGTCTAGTGAGTCTGTATATATAGTCTAGTGAGTGTGTATATAGTGTGTATATATAGTCTAGTGTGTATATATAGTCTAGTGAGTATGTATATAGTGTGTATATATAGTCTAGTGAGTGTGTATATATAGTCTAGTGAGTGTGTATATAGTGTGTATATATAGTCTAGTGAGTGTGTATATAGTGTGTATACATAGACTAGTGAGTCTGTATATATAGTCTAGTGAGTGTGTAAAGTGGGGCAAAAAAGTTTTTAGTCAGCCACCAATTGTGCAAGTTCTCCCACTTAAAAAGATGAGAGAGGCCTGTAATTTTAATCATAGTTACACTTCAACTATGACAGAAGAAAATAAGGAAAAAAAATCCAGTGTGAACTAGGAGCTCTCGATCTGCTCCTCTACAGCCCCGTCAATGTGAATGGAGGCATTACCTCTTTCTCCTGTAGTCTCGACCTGCTCCACTACAGCCCCCCCCCCCCCCCCCCCGATCACCATAATGAATTCCTGTTGCGCTCCCCGCTTAATGGAATCAATTACCATGACAAGAGACAGCAAACATCAGATGGAAACAACAAACGCTGACACTCAAGAGCACAGAGTGCTGAATGCTAGACAGGGAAGAAGACACAGCAGAATTAAAGATCATTGTAATTCTAGCTGAGAGTCCCCCACTACAGCTCCGTCAATGTGAACTAGATGCTCTCGACCTGCTCCTCTACAGCCCCATCAATGTGAACTAGGAGCTCTCGATCTGCTCCACTACAGCCCCATCAATGTGAACTAGGAGCTCTCGACCTGCTCCTCTACAGCCCCGTCAATGTGAACTAGATGCTCTCGATCTGCTCCTCTACAGCCCCATCAATGTGAACTAGATGCTCTCGATCTGCTCCTCTACAGCTCCATCAATGTGAACTAGGAGCTCTCGATCTGCTCCTCTACAGCTCCGTCAATGTGAACTAGATGCTCTCGATCTGCTCCTCTACAGCTCCGTCAATGTGAACTAGATGCTCTCGACTCGCTCCTCTACAGCCCCGTCAATGTGAACTAGGAGCTCTCGATCTGCTCCTCTACAGCCTCATCAATGTGAACTAGGAGCTCTCGACCCGCTCCACTACAGCCCCATCAATGTGAACTAGGAGCTCTCGACCCGCTCCACTACAGCCCCATCAATGTGAACTAGGAGCTCTCGATCTGCTCCTCTACAGCCCCGTCAATGTGAACTAGATGCTCTCGATCTGCTCCTCTACAGCCCCGTCAATGTGAACTAGGAGCTCTCGATCTGCTCCTCTACAGCTCCGTCAATGTGAACTAGGAGCTCTCGATCTGCTCCTCTACAGCCCCGTCAATGTGAACTAGGAGCTCTCGATCTGCTCCTCTACAGCCCCATCAATGTGAACTAGGAGCTCTCGACCTGCTCCTCTACAGCCCCATCAATGTGAACTAGGAGCTCTCGATCTGCTCCTCTACAGCCCCATCAATGTGAACTAGGAGCTCTCGACCTGCTCCTCTACAGCCCCATCAATGTGAACTAGGAGCTCTCGATCTGCTCCTCTACAGCCCCATCAATGTGAATGGAGGCATTACCTTTCTCCTGTAGTCTCGACCTGCTCCACTACAGCCCCCCCCCCCCCCCCCGATCACCATAATGAATTCCTGTTGCGCTCCCCGCTTAATGGAATCAATTACCATGACAAGAGACAGCAAACATCAGATGGAAACAACAAACGCTGACACTCAAGAGCACAGAGTGCTGAATGCTAGACAGGGAAGAAGACACAGCAGAATTAAAGATCATTGTAATTCTAGCAGAGAGTCCCCCACTACAGCTCCGTCAATGTGAACTAGATGCTCTCGACCTGCTCCTCTACAGCCCCGTCAATGTGAGCTGAATGCTAGACAGGGAAGAAGACACAGCAGAATTAAAGATCATTGTAATTCTAGCAGAGAGTGTCTACCCCCCCAATAAATACACTAACATGTAAATTCTGTCCGAGCTGCCCAATAATAGGATCCTATTCTATGTTGAGAAACTGGACACAGATTACTTTCTCATGCAGGATCAATGAGGGGTAGAGGACAGAAGAGAGGAAATTAGGAAATGATTTTATGGACCATCTGTTGAGCTCACAATGTGGTGTGTGTAAGTGAGTGTGAGCGTGTTGTGTCCTGTGTGTGTGTGTGTGTGTGTGTGTGTGTGTGTGTGTGTGTGTGTGTGTGTGTGTGTGTGTGTGTGTTTGTGTGTGTGTGTGTGTGTGTGTGTGTGTGTGTGTGTGTGTGTGTGTGTGTGTGTGTGTGTGTGTGTGTGTGTGTGTGTGTGTGTGTGTGTTTGTGTGTGTGTGTGTGTGTTTGTGTGTGTGTGTGTGTGTGTGTATCTCTGTGTTTACATATCGCTGTATGTCGTCTCTCCTTTTTAATGAGCAAAAATGATTCATTAGCACACATGTGCACCTGGCGCTATCCCTCTCCTCGGGGTGCATTAGCCCCGTGACAACTGTACACAAAACACAAATAGTAGCTAGCGTAGACACTGGGTGAGTCCCTGTCACATCACAGCTGACTGCTAGTCCTGCCTACGGTAACACAGCAGCCATTAAGCACTCTCGGGCAATAGGTTCCAATCAAAGGAGAAATATGAGAATCGTGAACTGAAAACCTCACTCCCTCTGAAAATAGAGAATGAGTAATGAAAACATTTTTAAAAAAGCAGAATCTAATACGCATGAGAACATATCACAAGGCTTGGATTTTAATAAGTCCAACCCAACCCAAAGTAAACAGTGAGTATAGTTACCTCCTAATGCTCCAGAATCATGATTATCCTGACATGATGTCATCCACACGAATGCCTGTTTCAGCGACGTCATCCACACGTCGCCTGTTTCAGCGACGTCATCCACACGTCGCCTGTTTCAGCGACGTCATCCACACGTCGCCTGTTTCAGCCATGTCATCCACACGTCGCCTGTTTCAGCGACGTCATCCACACGTCGCCTGTTTTAACGACGTCATCCACACGTCGCCTGTTTCAGCCATGTCATCCACACGTCGCCTGTTTCAGCGACGTCATCCACACGCCGCCTGTTTCAGCGACGTCATCCACACGTCGCCTGTTTCAGCGACGTCATCCACACGTCGCCTGTTTCAGCCATGTCATCCACACGTCGCCTGTTTCAGCGACGTCATCCACACGCCGCCTGTTTCAGCTACGTCATCCACACGTCGCCTGTTTCAACGACGTCATCCACACGTCGCCTGTTTCAGCGATGTCATCCACACGTCGCCTGTTTCAGCGACGTCATCCACACGTCGCCTGTTTCAGCCACGTCATCCACACGTCGCCTGTTTCAGTTAAAGTGCCCCTTTCTTTGTTCTGTACGAATTTCCTCAGTCAAGAAGAGCAACACAATCATCCCTTAAAAGATTCTACTTTAATTAATCTTTTAATGTTATTTACACCCTGTTTTTTTTTAAATATATTTTTATTTATAAATACCAATAAATACCAGGAAGCTATTTAAAAGCCTTTTTTGACCCAACCCAACTACCCAAAGTAGTCCCAACCCGGACTACTATTACTGGGAGTTCTGTCCAAAAACACACGCAGTTTGTCACGAGTCCGACCGAGGGTGGCTTCCCTTCCCGGGCGGGTGGCGCTCGGCGGTCGTCGTCACCGGCCTATTAGCTACCACTGATTGTCTTTCCTCCCCCTCCTTGGGGTCCTTCTGTAGCTCAGTTGGTAGAGCATGGCGCTTGTAACGCCAGGGTAGTGGGTTCAATCCCCGGGACCACCCATACGTAGAATGTATGCACACATGACTGTAAATCGCTTTTGATAAAAGTGTCTGCTAAATGGCATATATTATTATTATATTATTATATTATTATTATATATTATTGTATGTTTATTGGTAGCACCTGTTTATGGATGATTAGTTTGTCTTTATTAGACAGCCGGCCCGCCTGGTTGTTGTGCGGGATTATTTCAGTGTAACCTTCGGCTCTGTTGTAGAGGTACGTGTTAGTGCCTGGTCGTGATTTTTCCGTTGTACATTTTCATTCCCTGTGTTTGGGGCCGTTACTATTGTGAGCACCCTGTGGTGCGTTGGTGCTATTAAAGACGCACAGCGTTGCACTCTCTGTCTCCTGCGTTTGACTCCACACCCACGACACCCGGAGCATTACACAGTTGGAGAATAATTGAGTTACTCTGTTTAAGAAGAGTTTAGAGAATGAAACCAAACAGAAAGGTGTAAAAATGGAATCCAGCGTGTATGTCAATTCAGAGAGCTTGAATATTTCATGTTTGACCCCCTTTTCAAATTTGGAAAATGTTTCCACAGGAAGAATCTCAAATAATTGGTTCTCTGCAGGAGTTGCTATTGGAAAGAAAAATAAATTGCTGTAGTTTTCGCTTGGGTGGTTTTACATGGGACAAGGGGGCATAGTATTCTGGTCCTGTGATTTATTTCTGCCAATGGTTCAGTCTTATCAATCACTCTCTATCTGTTTACCACATTCTGTCCTCTACCTTTAACTCTCTCTCTCTCTCTCTCTCTCTCTCTCTCTCTCTCTCTCTCTCTCTCTCTCTCTCTCTCTCTCTCTCTCTCTCTCTCTCTCTCTCTCTCTCTCTCTCTCTCTCTCTCTCTCTCTCTCTCTCTCTCTCTCTCGCTCTACAGTTGAAGTCGGAAGTTTTAAAACTAGTTTTTCAACCACTCCCAAATTTCTTGTTAACAAACTATAGTTTTGGCAAGTCGGTTAAGACATCTACTTTGTGCATGACACAAGTAATTAATTCAACAATTGTTTCCAGACAGATTATTTAACTTATAATTCACTGTATCCTAATTCTAGTGTCAGAAGTTTACATACACTAAGTTGACTGTGCCTTTAAACAGCTTGGAAAATTAGAGAAAATTATGTCATGGCTTTAGAAGCTTCTGTTAGGCTAATTGACATAATTTGAGTCAATTGGAGGAGTACCTGTGGATGTATTTCAAGGCCTACCTTCAAACTCAGTGCCTCTTTGCTTGACATCATGGGAAAATCAAAAGAAATCAGCCAAGACCTCAGAAAAGACATTCCGACATCCACAAGTCTGATTCATCCTTTGGAGCAATTTCCAAACGCCTGAAGATACAACGTTCATCTGTACAAACAATAGTATGCAAGTATTAACACCATGGGACCACACAGTCGTTATACTGCTCAGGATGGAGACGTGTTCTGTCTCCTAGACATGAACATACATTCTAGAGATGAACATACTTTGGCATGAAAAGTGCAAATCAATCCCAGAACAACAGCAAAGGATCTTGTGACGATGCTGGAGAAAAAAGGTACAAAAGTATCTATATCCACAGTAAAACGAGTCCTATATCGACATAACCTGAAAGGTCGCTCAGCAAGGAAAAAGCCACTGCTCCAAAACACCCATAAAAAAGCCAGACTATGGTTTGCAACTGCACATGGGGACAAAGATCACACTTTTTGGAGAAATGTCCTCTGGTCTGATGAAACAAAAATAGAACTGTTTGGCCATAATGATCATTGTTATGTTTGGAAGAAAAAGGGGGAGGCTTGCAAGCCGAAGAACACAATCCCAACCGTGAAGCACGGGGGTGGCAGCATCATGTTGTGGGGGTGCTTTGCTGCAGGAGGGACTGGTGCACTTCACAAAATAGATGGCATCATGAGGTAGGAAAATTATGTGGATATATTGAAGCAACATCTCAAAACATCAGTCAGGAAAATAAGGCTGGTTGGAAATGTGTCTTCCAAATGTACAATGACCCCAAACATACTTCCAAAGTTGTGGCAAAATGGCTTAAGGACAACAAAGTCAAGGTATTGGAGTGGCCATCACAAAGCCCTGACCTCAATCCTATAGAAAACGTGTGGGCAAAACTGAAAAAGCGTGTGCGAGCAAGGAGGCCTACAAACCTGACTCCGTTACACCAGCTCTGTCATGGGCCAAAATTCACCCAACTTATTGTGGGAAGCTTGTGGAAGGCTACCTGAAACGTTAAACCATTTAAAAGCAATGCTTGCAAATACTAATTGAGTGTATGTAAACTTCTGACACACTGGGAAAGTGATGAAAGAAATAAAAGCTGAAATAAATCATTCTCTACTATTATTCTGACATTTCACATTCTTAAAATAAATTGGTGATACTAACTGGCATAAAATAGGGAATTCTTACTAGGATTAAATGTGAGGAATTGTGAAAAACTGAGTTTAAATGTATTTGTCTAAGGTGTGTATGTATGTAAACTTCCAACCTCTGAACCACTGGAGTTGTGATACAGTGAATTACAAGCTAAATAATCTGTCTGTAAGCAATTGATGGAAAAATGACTAGATGTCCTAACTGACTTGCCAAAACTATCGTTTTTTTTTAAGAGAGGCACAGTATCACTAAGATCACTAAGATAAAATATCAACTGCTATCAACTAAGAAATAGTAGCTCAGACTTGTGTATATTGTGCAGACATTTGGTGTTAAAAGTGGGCTATGTGTCCAGTGTGACAACTTTGTCATTCCTCGATTCAATTCATGTCTGCATGTGTAAACTATTGTGTGAAGTCTGTGATTGTTCTGTTCTAAAGACCAGGCAGTATAGGCCTCAAAGACTGAGGAAGAAGATCATTGCGCAATATACAATTTGAGCCTGGCCCTGGCCCAGGGTTTGTTGCAACTTACATTTGAGATAAGGGAGTTTGAACATGCAATACATTCATCATCATAGGCAAGAATCAACCATCATCAAGCATGTCTGACCGAACCGCGGTATAGGCAGCCCATTCGCTCCAGGCGAAAACTGCTCTCCCCAGCTATTTAGGAGCGACTTGGTGGCGCGCTACTCATCTGCTCGCAGCTCGAGCTTCGTTAACAGGCTCACTTCTAAACGCCGCCTTTTAGAGAGGCAACGTATCGGTAACCGGTAACAGGGGAACTTCACTGCCAGGTCACACGTTCACATGCCGGTCATTAGAGTTTTCCGTTGATCCGTCCTACATTTCTCGCTCAAGCGTCCGTTCAATATAGATATAAATACAACTGTCTTGGACTCTGGCTGGGGGATGTTGTAGGCTCGTGGCGTTAACAGGTAGGCGAGATAAGCTTGTGTGCTCGTTCTGTGCCAACAAGGGAAGAGAGAGGCGGGTTGTGCTTGAAACCCACGAAAATACATCAAGAAAGGAAGAGTAGTTGCTGCATATGCTGTAGCTAATGGGGATCCTAATAAACTCAACTAAATAGGTATTCCACATTCTCACCAATATCGATTTCCAGGTCGTATTCTCTCCACGCATCTGATTGACCTTTGACGGACGTTTGATTGGTGGATGTAATGCCCATATACATCATCGATCGAAAATTTCCAGAGACACCTGGTAAGTCAGTTACCCGTGCCAAAACTGTTCTAAATATTGCTCTGTGATGCTTGGTCTCTCTCTCTCTCCGTGTGTGTGTGTGTGTGTGTGTGTGTGTGTGTGTGTGTGTGTGTGTGTGTGTGTGTGTGTGTGTGTGTGTGTGTGTGTGTGTGTGTGTGTGTGTGTGTGTGTGTGTGTGTGTGTGTGTGTGTGTGTGTGTGTGTGTGTGTGTGTGTGTGTGTGTGTGTGTGTGTCTCTGTCTGTGACAAGTGGCATTCACCGGTATGTCACCCCACGGAGTTTTCTTTGCTCTTATTTGATGTGCAACAGTTAGGAAATATTATAGAATGAATTTATTGTCCTATGAGTACTCAGCTCCATTTCCTTCTTGGTCATTCAGTGTCTCTCTGCCAGATATGATCATGCGTTTATAGATGTCATCATTTTAGACATATTGTTTTTGCGCACTATAATAACATGTTTTATATGTTATATATATTGTTTTAACATGTTTTATATTACTAGCTTCCCCTTTGCACATACTTTCGCAAAGACTAGAATGTGTTTGGGGATGGATCTTTGTCAAAGTATGTGGACATATTTGACACCAGTCAGCTCTGACGTTTCTGTAACTAAAATACCGTTTGAAGTGGTGTTGTGTTGGGGACAGTCATGAATATACGTGCTGCTCTCCATTGTAATGGTTCTGAGAAATAGAGCCTACTGATAGGCTGCGTGATATTCAAGTGTTTATCCCGTTGCCTTTCAGTCATAGAAACGTTTTATCATCTAGACATTTGTAAATTGAACAATAATGTCTCAGTGGAACCATAATTTAAGGAAATAGGCTTAAGTTTGAAGGTGTGTGTGTGTGTGTGGGGGGGGGGGGTTAAAGCGAAACATTAATTTAATTTTGAAGTGGTTTGTGAAGTCTCAGGGGGATTGTGATGTTTCAGATTAATCAGAGTAACAGAAAATAATCATAAACAAATACTGTGTGTGTGTGTGTGTGTGTGTGTGTGTGTGTGTGTGTGTGTGTGTGTGTGTGTGTGTGTGTGTGTGTGTGTGTGTGTGTGTGTGTGTGTGTGTGTGTGTGTGTGTGAGTCTTAAACCCATCTGGAGCCTCCATGCATCACACATAAACAGACGTGTGTGCGAGACAATATGTTTGAGACAGTGTGTGTGTGTGTATTCTTATGTGTGAGAGGCATATGCCAACTGTAAGTGCCACCTACAACTCATGCCCTACAGTAAGAGGACACAGTGTCTAACCCATACAGTAGAGTTCACAGTGTCTCACTTCTACAGTAAGATGTCACAGTGTCTCACTTCTACAGTAGAGGTCACAGTGTCTCACTTCTACATTAAGAGGTCACAGTGTCTCACTTCTACAGTAAGAGGTCACAGTGTCTCACTTCTACAGTAGAGGTCACAGTGTCTCACTTCTACAGTAGAGGTCACAGTGTCTCACTTCTACATTAAGAGGTCACAGTGTCTCACTTCTATAGTAGAGGTCACAGTGTCTCACTTCTACACTAAGATGTCACAGCGTCTCACTTCTACAGTAAGATGTCGCAGTGTCTCACTTCTACAGTAAGATGTCACAGTGTCTCACTTCTACAGTAAGAAGTCACAGTGTCTCACTTCTACAGTAAGAGGTCACAGTGTCTCACTTCTACAGTAAGATGTCACAGTGTCTCACTTCTACAGTAAGATGTCACAGTGTTTTACTTCTACAGTAAGAGGTCACAGTGTCTCACGTCTACAGTAAGAGGTCACAGTGTTTTACTTCTCACTCCTAAATGCTACATCATAGCCGCGGGAGGTAAGTGTTCTGATGGTGCTGCAGCAACCCTGGAAAAGCAGAATAATTACAAAAAATGTTTAGAATGTTTTTCAAAATATATATATCTTTTTTTTAAACTTTTTTTTCTCACAAATGTAGACCACTGGGCCTTTCATAGTGTACTATTGTATCACTACTGTAACATTCAGCATCTAAGGTGAATGCACCAATTTGTAAGTCGCTCTGGATAAGAGCGTCTGCTAAATGACTTAAATGTAAATGTAAATCTCCACTTTGGCAAAACATGTAGTTGTATAATTAAGGACAGAATCTTGCAGGGTTCAATTGTTGTAATTGTAAGAATGGTTGCCCTGTCTCTTTCTCTGTGATGTCATCTCTAATGGAATCCAGAAAAATAACAAAACCCTGTCTCTTTCTCTGTGATGTCATCTCTAATGGAATCCAGAAAGAACAAAACCCTGTCTCTTTCTCTGTGATGTCATCTCTAATGGAATCCAGAAAGAACAAAACCCTGTCTCTTTCTCTGTGATGTCATCTCTAATGGAATCCAGAAAGAACAAAACCCTGTCTCTTTCTCTGTGATGTCATCTCTAATGGAATCCAGAAAAAGAACAAAACCCTGTCTCTTTCTCTGTGATGTCATCTCTAATGGAATCCAGAAAGAACAAAACCGTGTCCTCAAACATTTACATTCAATTAAATAATTTTTCTTGATCAAATAACATGGAATACAACCTATTTCTGTGCAGCATTAGTTTACCATTCTTACAAACCACTTAAACCAAACCACTTACTTTACAAACCACTTACTGTATTGTACATAGGCTGGCCATCTAGGTTTGTACCTATAGACTTTCTATCACCATGACGATATAACAATGAAAAATACAGTAATTGAGTACATGGAGACATCAGGTGGTTTGTGATGATGTGTCTCAGTTAGATCATGGCACTTGAAATACTTAGGGTTGTGGGTTTGATTCCGACGGTGACCCAGTACGAAAAAGTATAGAATGTATGTATGGATTCATTACTGTAAGTTGCTCTGGATAAGAGCGTCTACTAAGATGGAAAAGGAATGAATAGACCTTTTCAGTTTTCACATTTAAATAAGTTACATTTGCAAAGCTTTTCAAGAAACTGCAAAACATATATTAAGCAAGTATTTTTATATTCCACAAGTATTATCAGATTAACTGTTTTTTACAGATACTTACAAGTTACAAATGCTGGTAAACACTGACATACATTTAGTATTTTTTTAACAAAAGTAGTGCACTGGGCCTTTATTAGTCCTATATTAGAGTAGTACTAACTCTAACCGTTTCCTTGTCCTGTATTAGAGTAGTACTAACCCTTTACTAGTCCTGTATTAGAGTAGTACTAACTCTAACCCTTTACTAGTCCTGTATTAGAGTAGTACTAACTCTAACCCTTTACTAGTCCTGTATTAGAGTAGTACTAACCCTTTACTAGTCCTGTATTAGAGTAGTACTAACCCTTTACTAGTCCTGTATTAGAGTAGTACTAACCCTTTACTAGTCCTGTATTAGAGTAGTGCTAACCCTTTACTAGTCCCGTATTAGAGTAGTACTAACCCTTTACTAGTCCTGTATTAGAGTAGTACTAACCCTTTACTAGTCCTGTATTAGAGTAGTACTAACCCTTTACTAGTCCTGTATTAGAGTAGTGCTAACCCTTTACTAGTCCTGTATTAGAGTAGTACTAACCCTTTACTAGTCCTGTATTAGAGTAGTACTAACCCTTTACTAGTCCTGTATTAGAGTAGTACTAACCCTTTACTAGTCCTGTATTAGAGTAGTACTAACCCTTTACTAGTCCTGTATTAGAGTAGTACTAACCCTTTACTAGTCCTGTATTAGAGTAGTACTAACCCTAACCCTTTACTAGTCCTGTATTAGAGTAGTACTAACCCTTTACTGGTCCTGTATTAGAGTAGTACTAACCCTTTACTAGTCCTGTATTAGAGTAGTACTAACCCTTTACTAGTCCTGTATTAGAGTAGTACTAACCCTTTACTAGTCCTGTATTAGAGTAGTACTAACCCTTTACTAGTCCTGTATTAGAGTAGTACTAACCCTTTACTAGTCCTGTATTAGAGTAGTACTAACCCTTTACTAGTCCTGTATTAGAGTAGTACTAAGTCTAACCCTTTACTAGTCTTGTATTAGAGTATTACCGTGGCTACGTACTACCCTCTCTCTACTACCCTTTCTCTACTACCCTCTCTCTACTACCGTCTCTCTACTACCGTCTGTCTCTAGTGCCTGACAGGAATATGGCTCACACACACAGTCCTGCTGCAGCCCTCCATGTGTCTCTCAGTCTATGTATTAACAACCTATAGCCTGAATGTCTTTTTCCCAGGTGAAATATAGCAACTCCTGGCTGTCAACCACTGAACTGGAGCCGACTGGGATGATGGAATATCTCCATGCCTTAGTTTTCACATGAAGCCTGAGGAGACGACACATCTAACATGATGCCTGAGGAGACGACACATCTAATATGACGCCTGAGGAGACGACACATCTAATATGACGCCTGAGGAGACGACACATCTAATATGACGCCTGAGGAGACGACACATCTAATATGACGCCTGAGGAGACGACACATCTAATATGACGCCTGAGGAGACGACACATCTAACACATGATGCCTGAGGAGACGACACGTCTAATACATGATGCCTGAGGAGACGACACATCTAACATGATGCCTGAGGAGACGACAGATCTAACATGATGCCTGAGGAGACGACACGTCTAACACATGATGCCTGAGGAGACGACACGTCTAACACATGATGCCTGAGGAGACGACACATCTAACATGATGCCTGAGGAGACGACACGTCTAACACATGATGCCTGAGGAGACGACACATCTAACATGATGCCTGAGGAGACGACACGTCTAACATGATGCCTGAGGAGACGACACGTCTAACACATGATGCCTGAGGAGACAACACATCTAACATATGATGCCTGAGGAGACGACACTTCTAACATGATGCCTGAGGAGACGACACGTCTAACATGATGCCTGAGGAGACGACACATCTAACATGATGCCTGAGGAGACGACACATCTAATATGACGCCTGAGGAGACGACACGTCTAACATGATGCCTGAGGAGACGACACGTCTAACACATGATGCCTGAGGAGACAACACATCTAACATATGATGCCTGAGGAGACGACACGTCTAACACATGATGCCTGAGGAGACGACACATCTAACACATGATGCCTGAGGAGACGACACATCTAACATGATGCCTGAGGAGACGACACATCTAACATGATGCCTGAGGAGACGACACATCTAACATGATGCCTGAGGAGACGACACATCTAACATGATGCCTGAGGAGACGACACATCTAACATGATGCCTGAGGAGACGACACATCTAACATGATGCCTGAGGAGACGACACATCTAACATGATGCCTGAGGAGACGACACGTCATCTCAATTATCACGAGTTACAGGAAAAGTGGTGTCAGAGTGTCTGGTGTTTTCTGCTCCTCCACTGAAATGGCCAATTATCTGTCATGCTAATGTTCCTGACGTTAGGTGCCTAACAAGCCAAGGTTACAGATGTAGAACAGTATGGTGTGTGGTACTTTACGTGCGGGGAACACGGTTTCATTTCCTGTTGAGGGAGATATAAATACGTACACTTTTCTGAGGAGTTGAACTATAACTGAGAGGCAGAGCTGATAATAATGGTGTTGTTCTTTATCATGGTGTTGAGGGTTGTTCTTAATAATGGTGTTGAGGGTTGTTCTTTATCATGGTGTTGAGGGTTGTTCTTTATCATGGTGTTGAGGAGGGTTGTCCTTTATCATGGTGTTGAGGAGGGTTGTCCTTTATCATGGTGTTGAGGGTTGTTCTTTATCATGGTGTTGAGGGTTGTTCTTTATCATGGTGTTGAGGAGGGTTGTTCTTTATTATGGTGTTGAGGGTTGTTCTTTATCATGGTGTTGAGGGTTGTCCTTTATCATGGTGTGAAGGAGGGTTGTTCTTTATCATGGTGTTGAGGGTTGTTCTTTATCATGGTGTTGAGGAGGGTTGTTCTTTATCATGGTGTTGAGGAGGGTTATTCTTTATCATGGTGTTGAGGAGGGTTGTTCTTTATCATGGTGTTGAGGAGGGTTATTCTTTATCATGGTGTTGAGGAGGGTTGTTCTTTATCATGGTGTTGAGGTTGTTCTTTATCATGGTGTTGAGGAGGGTTGTCCTTTATCATGGTGTGAAGGAGGGTTGTTCTTTATCATGGTGTTGAGGGTTGTTCTTTATCATGGTGTTGAGGGTTGTTCTTAATAATGGTGTGGAGGGTTGTTCTTTATCATGGTGTTGAGGAGGGTTGTCCTTTATCATGGTGTTGAGGGTTGTCCTTTATCATGGTGTTGAGGGTTGTTCTTTATCATGGTGTTGAGGGTTGTTCTTTATCATGGTGTTGAGGGTTGTTCTTTATCATGGTGTTGAGGAGGGTTGTTCTTTATTATGGTGTTGAGGGTTGTTCTTTATCATGGTGTTGAGGGTTGTCCTTTATCATGGTGTTGAGGGTTGTTCTTTATCATGGTGTTGAGGGTTGTTCTTTATCATGGTGTTGAGGAGGGTTGTTCTTTATTATGGTGTTGAGGGTTGTTCTTTATCATGGTGTTGAGGGGGGTTGTTCTTTATCATGGTGTTGAGGAGGGTTATTCTTTATCATGGTGTTGAGGAGGGTTTTTCTTTATCATGGTGTTGAGGAGGGTTATTCTTTATCATGGTGTTGAGGAGGGTTGGTCTTTATCATGGTGTTGAGGTTGTTCTTTATCATGGTGTTGAGGGTTGTCCTTTATCATGGTGTTGAGGAGGGTTGTTCTTTATCATGGTGTTGAGGAGGGTTATTCTTTATCATGGTGTTGAGGAGGGTTGTTCTTTATCATGGTGTTGAGGTTGTTCTTTATCATGGTGTTGAGGAGGGTTGTCCTTTATCATGGTGTGAAGGCGGGTCGTTCTTTATCATGGTGTTGAGGGTTGTTCTTTATCATGGTGTTGAGGGTTGTTCTTAATAATGGTGTGGAGGGTTGTTCTTTATCATGGTGTTGAGGAGGGTTGTCCTTTATCATGGTGTTGAGGGTTGTCCTTTATCATGGTGTTGAGGGTTGTACTTTATCATGGTGTTGAGGGTTGTTCTTTATCATGGTGTTGAGGGTTGTGCTTTATCATGGTGTTGAGGAGGGTTATTCTTTATCATGGTGTTGAGGAGGGTTGTTCTTTATCATGGTGTTGAGGAGGGTTGTTCTTTATCATGGTGTTGAGGTTGTTCTTTATCATGGTGTTGAGGAGGGTTGTCCTTTTTCATGATGTTGAGGAGGGTTGTTCTTTATCATGGTGTTGAGGGTTGTTCTTTATCATGGTGTTGAGGGGGGTTGTGCTTTATCATGGTGTTGAGGAGGGTTGTCCTTTATCATGGTGTTGAGGGTTGTCCTTTATCATGTTGTTGGGGAGGGTTGTTCTTTATCATGGTGTTGAGGAGGGTTGTTCTTTATCATGGTGTTGAGGGTTGTTCTTTATCATGGTGTTGAGGGTTGTTCATTATCATGGTGTTGGGGAGGGTTGTCCTTTTTCATGATGTTGAGGAGGGTTGTTCTTTATCATGGTGTTGAGGGTTGTTCTTTATCATGGTGTTGAGGAGGGTTGTTCTTTATCATGGTGTTGAGGAGGGTTGTTCTTTATCATGGTGTTGGGGAGGGTTGTCCTTTATCATGGTGTTGAGGGTTGTTCTTTATCATGGTGTTGAGGGTTGTTCTTTATCATGGTGTGGAGGGTTGTCCTTTATCATGGTGTTGAGGGTTGTTCTTTATCATGGTGTTGAGGAGGGTTGTTCTTTATCATGGTGTTGAGGTTGTTCTTTATCATGGTGTTGGGGAGGGTTATTCTTTGTCATGGTGTTGAGGGTTGTTCTTTATCATGGTGTTGAGGAGGGTTGTTCTTTATCATGGTGTTGAGGGTTGTATTAGTTATCATGGTGTTGAGGGTTGTTCATTATCATGGTGTTGAGGAGGGTTGTTCTTTATCATGGTGTTGAGGAGGGTTGTTCTTTATCATGGTGTTGAGGGTTGTATTAGTTATCATGGTGTTGAGGGTTGTTCTTTATCATGGTGTTGAGGAGGGTTGTTCTTTATCATGGTGTTGAGGGTTGTATTAGTTATCATGGTGTTGAGGGTTGTTCTTTATCATGGTGTTGAGGAGGGTTGTTCTTTATCATGGTGTTGAGGGTTGTTCTTTTAGTTTTACAGCTGTGTTGTTGCCACATCTTTCACTGAGATATCATGTTTAGTTGGTTTATATTCTTCAAGGAGATTATTTCAGATTTGAAAACTTCCTTGTCTCTTACCTCCCTCCCCTCCTTCCTCTTCCCCTTCCCTCCCTCCCCTTCAGGTGAGTCGTTACAGCCAGCAGCTGAAGGAGTGTTAAGCATGGTGGAGACCGTCCCCCCAAAGTCGGCTAAGAAGACCCACTGGACCTCTCTGGAGATCGGCCTGCTCACCATCGTCTCCCTCCTCTTCATCGTCATAGTGGCCCTCATCGTCCTCTTCGCCACACAACGGACTGATAGCGGTGAGTGGAGAAACTCGTAGAGCAATCAATATGTCAATCACTCAAGCAAGGAATCAATGAATCAATCATTTAGACAGTCAGTCAGACAAATGAAAGTAAGTTTTAAAACGGTAAGGATGCAAGATTGGATCCCACGAGCTGACAAGGTGAAAATCTGTCGTTCTGCCCCTGAACGAGGCAGTTACCCCACTGTTCCTAGGCTGTCATTGAAAATAAGAATGTGTTCTTAACTGACTTGCCTAGTTAAATAAAAGTATTAAAAAAATAAAAAAATACAAATAAATCGGAGCCCAAAAATACAGATTTCTGATTGTTATGTAAACTTGAAATCGGCCCCAATTAATCGGCAAATTCCGATTAATCGGTCAACCTCTAATCTCAACAGATGATATGGTGGTATGAAGACACAACGTGTGCTATAGAGAAGGAAAAAAAATCACTGCTGAGTTTACTGTTCTTATGGTTGCAATCTTGTACGCTTGTGTAGCTTACTTTCTGTCAGCGAGAACCCTAAAACGCATATTACCCCCCTCTTTTAACTCTGAAACTCACATATTAAATGTGCCGTAACATTTGACTGAAGGGTATCTTCAGTCAAATGTTACGGCACATTTAATATGTGAGTTAAAAGACGGGGGCAATATGCGGTTGCTACATACATTTATTTGCGTGACTTTTATATGAACGATATCAATACCCATTGATTATTGAAGAATATAACTTATAGATGCCTCACAAGCTTAGGTCAACTGTCGTTCCTCATCGGAACTCAAATAGCTTAGGTCAACTGTCGTTCCTCATCGGAACTCAAATAGCTTAGGTCAACTGTCGTTCCTCATCGGAACTCAAATAGCTTAGGTCAACTGTCGTTCCTCATCGGAACTCAAATAGCTTAGGTCAACTGTCGTTCCTCATCGGAACTCAAATAGCTTAGGTCAACTGTCGTTCCTCATCGGAACTCAAATAGCTTAGGTCAACTGTCGTTCCTCATCGGAACTCAAATAGCTTAGGTCAACTGTCGTTCCTCATCGGAACTCAAATAGCTTAGGTCAACTGTCGTTCCTCATCGGAACTCAAATAGCTTAGGTCAACTGTCGTTCCTCATCGGAACTCAAATAGCTTAGGTCAACTGTCGTTCCTCATCGGACCTCAAATAGCTTAGGTCAACTGTCGTTCCTCATCGGAACTCAAATAGCTTAGGTCAACTGTCGTTCCTCATCGGAACTCAAATAGCTTAGGTCAACTGTCGTTCCTCATCGGAACTCAAATAGCTTAGGTCAACTGTCGTTCCTCATCGGAACTCAAATAGCTTAGGTCAACTGTCGTTCCTCAACGGAACTCAAAAGATAAGATGTTTTTTTTATGAAACATTTTCAAATTGCAAACACTGAATAGCCTCAAAACATGGTTTAAAAAATCATTTTGATACCATGGATGGTCAGTCATTGCATCCATAACTCTGAGAGTGGTTACATTTCTCCAGCTCCCACAGCTTTTTACCCAAACAGTGTCGGTCACCGCCGTTGTTATTGTTCAAGCTGCAGATTGACCCCCCCGTTAATGTTTGTCAGCTCAAGGGGAGCGTTGAAGCGTGTTTAGTGGTCTGAAAACTGAAACCCACTCCACTAAAGGAACAGGTGTCATGTTTTGTCATTAATTATCATGTCTTGTCCCTGTGCTTCCCCTTCTATTCGTTTCCCTCTGCTGGTCTTATTAGGTTCTTTCCCTCTTTCTATCCCTCTCTCTCCCCCTCCCTCTCTCACTCTCTCGCTCTCTCTTCTCTCTATCGTTCCGTTCCTGCTCCCAGCTGTTCCTATTCCCCTAATCAATCATTTAGTCTTCCCACACCTGTTCCCGATCCTTTTCCCTGATTAGAGTCCCTATTTCTCTCCTTGTTTTCCGTACCTGCCCTGTCGGATCCTTGTCTATATTCACCGTGCTGTGTCTATGTTTTGCCCTGTCGTGTCGTGTTTCCCTCAGATGCTGCGTGGTGAGCAGGTGTCTGAGTCTGCTAGGTTCAAGTGCCTTCCCGAGGCAACCTGCAGTTCTTGATCAAGTCTCCAGTCTGTTCTCGTCTTTACGAGTAGTATTATGCCTTTTGTTTTGTTAAGTATCTTACTGGATTAAAAACTCTGTTTTCGCCAAGTCGCTTTTGGGTCCTCATTCACCTGCATAACAACAGGGCTTTCAACAGGTTGCTAGAGGACTCGTGAGTGTTGTTTTTAGAGGGTCAGTACAGGGGGACACTGCATGGAAAGGGCCTTTGGGAAGCATTTCACTGTTGTATTCGGCGCATGTGACCAATACAATTTGATTTGATTAATGGCCAAGTTTGTAAAGGTTTTTATTGTATAAAGTATAAAGTTCAATTTCAGTCCATAGAGACTTCCCTTTATGGCCCTTTGGTGATCAGAGATTCCAGGAGCTATGATTGATGTACTGTAGGTTCTATGACAGAAGGTCTACTTAATGCTAATTTAAACCTTATGGTGATGGACGATTCAGAGCGTAGCGTCTATTGTTTCATCACAAGAGGGATGGTTCCTTTGTATTGTAGTGTGCTCCGACACGTCGTTTGACGTACCCCCGTGTCACATGGAAATTATAACGCAACGTATCATTCCTTGCATAGACGGATGGACGGACGGATGGACGGGGGAGGGGGGGGGCAGTGTTGTGTAGGCAATGAAGCTCGCATCGTTCATTGATCTGATCTATAGGCTAAAGGTTATGCATCAAAATAGCCTATTTTGCATTGACAACCAAAAATAATCTCAGCGACTGTTCAAACAACAGCCTTATTACAATTCTCCCCAAAAGGATATTTTGTTTAGAAGTAAAAACTAGTGATTCCAGGCTATTGATAAAAACAGCTGCGAGATATGGACTTTTTCTCCTCGACCAAAACATTGATATGATTGTATTTTTAGCTGATATGGGAGTGAATATATTCAAGCTGCATATCAAGCTGGTATAATGTTGCAGGTTACACTGGCAAGTAGAATAATATTTGCCAGGGCATATGATTTCATTATAAATCTGAATATTTTACTTGCTGATGTGGAAAGCTAATCAACTTCAAAATCACTTAAATTTCAAGATTGCTGTCTTGGTTTAGTTTGGCATTAAATAAGCAACCTGTTTTGCATTGATAACCAAATGTAATCTCAGCGACTGTTCAAACAATAAACCAAACGATATTGTATCCTCACTAGAATCCTCCCCAAAAGAAGAGTGAAGTGATAATGTTATTGTAGGCTATTTTGAAACATAAAAACAGAGAGCCATGTGCTTTCCCCCCTCTGTTACAAATTATGACATTCTACTTTTAGATGATATGGGAGAGAATACATTGAATATTTGTCATGGCATATTATTTAATTATGAATCAGATTATTTCACTTAGCGATGTAGGAAGCTAAAAGGCTAGCTAACCGTCAGAATTTGCCAAAATTCCTATCTCCATTGATTTAGGTATTTTTTATGCTCCCTGACTGTCCCAATGATTATCAATTATTATTAAAGTCTAGAAACTGTTTGAATGTAGGTCCATTATCATTTTCCATTTGGTTTGAATCATTTTATTCAAGTGTATTGTCTTTGTCCCCCCCCCCCACCCCCCCAAAAAACAATATTTTAGTTTGTTCGTTTTTGGACTCGAGCCACCCGATTGGGCCCAATATTAAAGTGTTCCTATTGGTGAAAAAGGAACGAAAGCATAGAGAACAGAACAACAGTGTGTTGTTATGAAGTCAACAAGTTATACTACTGACTACTACTGTCTGACCAGCAGTACTGTTTCCTTCAGTAAAGTTATACTACTGACTACTACTGTCTGACCAGCAGTACTGTTTCCTTCAGTAAAGTTATACTACTGACTACTACTGTCTGACCAGCAGTACTGTTTCCTTCCGTAAAGTTATACTACTGACTACTACTGTCTGACCAGCAGTACTGTTTCCTTCAGTAAAGTTATACTACTGACTACTACTGTCTGACCAGCAGTACTGTTTCCTTCAGTAAAGTTATACTACTGACTACTACTGTCTGACCAGCAGTACTGTTTCCTTCAGTAAAGTTATACTACTGACTACTACTGTCTGACCAGCAGTACTGTTTCCTTCCGTAAAGTTATACTACTGACTACTACTGTCTGACCAGCAGTACTGTTTCCTTCAGTAAAATTATACTACTGACTACTACTGTCTGACCAGCAGTACTGTTTCCTTCAGTAAAGTTATACTACTGACTACTACTGTCTGACCAGCAGTACTGTTTCCTTCAGTAAAGTTATACTACTGACTACTACTGTCTGACCAGCAGTACTGTTTCCTTCCGTAAAGTTATACTACTGACTACTACTGTCTGACCAGCAGTACTGTTTCCTTCAGTAAAGTTATACTACTGACTACTACTGTCTGACCAGCAGTACTGTTTCCTTCCGTAAAGTTATACTACTGACTACTACTGTCTGACCAGCAGTACTGTTTCCTTCAGTAAAGTTATACTACTGACTACTACTGTCTGACCAGCAGTACTGTTTTCTTCAGTAAAGTTATACTACTGACTACTACTGTCTGACCAGCAGTACTGTTTCCTTCAGTAAAGTTATACTACTGACTACTACTGTCTGACCAGCAGTACTGTTTCCTTCAGTAAAGTTATACTACTGACTACTACTGTCTGACCAGCAGTACTGTTTCCTTCCGTAAAGTTATACTACTGACTACTACTGTCTGACCAGCAGTACTGTTTCCTTCAGTAAAGTTATACTACTGACTACTACTGTCTGACCAGCAGTACTGTTTCCTTCCGTAAAGTTATACTACTGACTACTACTGTCTGACCAGCAGTACTGTTTCCTTCAGTAAAGTTATACTACTGACTACTACTGTCTGACCAGCAGTACTGTTTCCTTCAGTAAAGTTATACTACTGACTACTACTGTCTGACCAGCAGTACTGTTTCCTTCAGTAAAGTTATACTACTGACTACTACTGTCTGACCAGTAGTACTGTTTCCTTCCGTAAAGTTATACTACTGACTACTACTGTCTGACCAGCAGTACTGTTTCCTTCAGTAAAGTTATACTACTGACTACTACTGTCTGACCAGCAGTACTGTTACCTTCAGTAAAGTTATACTACTGACTACTACTGTCTGACCAGCAGTACTGTTTCCTTCAGTAAAGTTATACTACTGACTACTACTGTCTGACCAGCAGTACTGTTTCCTTCAGTAAAGCTATACTACTGACTACTACTGTCTGACCAGCAGTACTGTTTTCTTCAGTAAAGTTATACTACTGACTACTACTGTCTGACCAGCAGTACTGTTTCCTTCAGTAAAGTTATACTACTGACTACTACTGTCTGACCAGCAGTACTGTTTCCTTCAGTAAAGTTATACTACTGACTACTACTGTCTGACCAGCAGTACTGTTTCCTTCAGTAAAGTTATACTACTGACTACTACTGTCTGACCAGCAGTACTGTTTCCTTCAGTAAAGTTATACTACTGACTACTACTGTCTGACCAGCAGTACTGTTTCCTTCAGTAAAGTTATACTACTGACTACTACTGTCTGACCAGCAGTACTGTTTCCTTCAGTAAAGTTATACTACTGACTACTACTGTCTGACCAGCAGTACTGTTTCCTTCAGTAAAGTTATACTACTGACTACTACTGTCTGACCAGCAGTACTGTTTCCTTCAGTAAAGTTATACTACTGACTACTACTGTCTGACCAGCAGTACTGTTTCCTTCAGTAAAGTTATACTACTGACTACTACTGTCTGACCAGCAGTACTGTTTCCTTCAGTAAAGTTATACTACTGACTACTACTGTCTGACCAGCAGTACTGTTTCCTTCAGTAAAGTTATACTACTGACTACTACTGTCTGACCAGCAGTACTGTTTCCTTCAGTAAAGTTATACTACTGACTACTACTGTCTGACCAGCAGTACTGTTTCCTTCAGTAAAGTTATACTACTGACTACTACTGTCTGACCAGCAGTACTGTTTCCTTCAGTAAAGTTATACTACTGACTACTACTGTCTGACCAGCAGTACTGTTTCCTTCAGTAAAGTTATACTACTGACTACTACTGTCTGACCAGCAGTACTGTTTCCTTCCGTAAAGTTATACTACTGACTACTACTGTCTGACCAGCAGTACTGTTTCCTTCAGTAAAGTTATACTACTGACTACTACTGTCTGACCAGCAGTACTGTTTCCTTCAGTAAAGTTATACTACTGACTACTACTGTTTGACCAGCAGTACTGTTTCCTTCAGCAAAGTTATACTACTCACTACTACTGTCTGACCAGCAGTACTGTTTCCTTCAGTAAAGTTATATTACTGACTACTACTGTCTGACCAGCAGTGTTATGCAGGTGAATGAGGACCCAAAAGCGACTTGGAGTCAAGTCTTTAATCCAGTCTTTAATCCAGTAAAGGAAATATGCAATACTCCTAGACAAATCGGAGCGGTAAATAAAGCATAAAAAACAATTCCACTCGTAATGACGAGAACAGACTGGAGACTCGATCATAAACTGTAGGTTGCCTCGGGAAGGCACTTGACCGTAGCAGACTCAGACACCTGCTCACCACGCAGCATCTGAGGGAAACACGACACGACAGGGCGATACAAAGACACAGCACGGTGAACAATATACAAGGATCCGACAGGACAGAAACGGAAAACAAGGGGAGAAATAGGGACTCTAATCAGGGGAAAAGATAGGGAACAGGTGTGGAAAGACTAAATGATTGATTAGGGGAATAGGAACAGCTGGGAGCAGGAACGGAACGATAGAGAGAAGAGAGAGAGGGAGGGAGAGAGAAAAAAGGGAACGAACCTAAAAAGACCAGCAGGGGGAAAACGAACAGAAGGAAAAGCAAAATGACAAGACAATATAAGACAAAACATGACAGTACCCCCCCACTCACCGAGCGCCTCCTGGCGCACTCGAGGAGGAATCCTGGCGGCAACGGAGGAAATCATCAATCAGTGAACGGTCCAGCACGTCCCGAGACGGAACCCAACTCCTCTCCTCAGGACCGTAACCCTCCCAATCCACTAAGTATTGGTGACCCCGTCCCCGAGAACGCATGTCCATGATCCTACGTACCTTGTAAATAGGTGCGCTCTCGACAAGGACGGGAGGGGGAGGGAAGACGAACGGGGGTGCGAAGAAAGGGCTTGACACAGGAGACATGGAAGACAGGATGGACGCGACGAAGATGTCGCGGAAGAAGCAGTCGCACAGCGACAGGATTGACGACCTGGGAGACACGGAACGGACCAATGAACCGCGGAGTCAACTTACGAGAAGCTGTCGTAAGAGGAAGGTTGCGAGTGGAAAGCCACACTCTCTGGCCGCAACAATACCTTGGACTCTTAATCCTACGTTTATTGGCGGCTCACAGTCTGTGCCCTGTAACGGCAAAGTGCAGACCTCACCCTCCTCCAGGTGCGCTCACAACGTTGGACAAACGCTTGAGCGGAGGGAACGCTGGACTCGGCAAGCTGGGATGAGAACAGAGGAGGCTGGTAACCCAGACTACTCTGAAACGGAGATAACCCGGTAGCAGACGAAGGAAGCGAAGTTGTGAGCGTATTCTGCCCAGGGGAGCTGTTCTGCCCAAGACGCAGGGTTTCTGAAAGAAAGGCTGCGTAGTATGCGACCAATCGTCTGATTGGCCCTCTCTGCTTGACCGTTAGACTGGGGATGAAACCCGGAAGAGAGACTGACGGACGCACCAATCAAACGACAGAACTCCCTCCAAAACTGTGACGTGAATTGCGGGCCTCTGTCTGAAACGGCGTCTAACGGGAGGCCATGAATTCTGAACACATTCTCGATGATCATTTGTGCCGTCTCCTTAGCGGAAGGAAGTTTAGCGAGGGGAATGAAATGTGCCGCCTTAGAGAACCTATCGACAACCGTAAGAATCACAGTCTTCCCCGCAGACAAAGGCAGACCGGTAATGAAGTCTAGGGCGATGTGAGACCATGGTCGAGAAGGAATGGGAAGCGGTCTGAGACGACCGGCAGGAGGAGAGTTACCTGACTTAGTCTGCGCGCAGTCCGAACAAGCAGCCACGAAACGGCGCGTGTCACGCTCCTGAGTCGGCCACCAAAAGCGCTGACGAATAGAAGCAAGAGTGCCTCGAACACCGGGATGACCAGCTAACTTGGCAGAGTGAGCCCACTGAAGAACAGCCAGACGAGTAGAAACAGGAACGAAAAGAAGGTTACTAGGACAAGCGCGCGGCGACGCAGTGTGCGTGAGTGCTTGCTTAACCTGTCTTTCAATTCCCCAGACTGTCAACCCGACAACACGCCCATAAGGAAGAATCCCTCGGGATCAGTAGAAGCCACAGAAGAACTAAAAAGACGGGATAAGGCATCAGGCTTGGTGTTCTTGCTACCCGGACGGTAAGAAATCACAAACTCGAAACGAGCGAAAAACAACGCCCAACGAGCTTGACGAGCATTAAGTCGTTTGGCAGAACGGATGTACTCAAGGTTCTTATGGTCTGTCCAAACGACAAAGGAACGGTCGCCCCTCCAACCACTGTCGCCATTCGCCTAGGGCTAAGCGGATGGCGAGCAGTTCGCGGTTACCCACATCATAGTTGCGTTCAGATGGCGACAGGCGATGAGAAAAATAAGCGCAAGGATGAACCTTATCGTCAGACTGGAAGCGCTGGGATAGAATGGCTCCCACACCTACCTCTGAAGCGTCAACCTCGACAATGAATTGTCTAGTGACGTCAGGAGTAACGAGGATAGGAGTGGACGTAAAACGTTCTTTTAGAAGATCAAAAGCTCCCTGAGCGGAACCGGACCACTTAAAACACGTCTTGACAGAAGTAAGAGCTGAGAGAGGGGCAGCAACTTGACCGAAATTACGAATGAAACGCCGATAGAAATTAGCGAAACCTAGAAAGCGCTGCAACTCGACACGTGACCTTGGAACGGGCCACTCACTGACAGCTTGGACCTTAGCGGAATCCATCTGAATGCCTTCAGCGGAAATAACGGAACCGAGAAAAGTAACGGAGGAGACATGAAAAGAGCACTTCTCAGCCTTCACGTAGAGACAATTCTCTAAAAGGCGCTGGAGAACACGTCGAACGTGCTGAACATGAATCTCGAGTGACGGTGAAAAAATCAGGATATCGTCAAGGTAGACAAAAACAAAGATGTTCAGCATGTCTCTCAGAACATCATTAACTAATGCCTGAAAAACAGCTGGCGCATTGGCGAGACCAAACGGCAGAACCCGGTACTCAAAATGCCCTAACGGAGTGTTAAACGCCGTTTTCCACTCGTCCCCTCTCTGATGCGCACGAGATGGTAAGCGTTACGAAGGTCCAACTTAGTAAAGCACCTGGCTCCCTGCAGAATCTCGAAGGCTGATGACATAAGGGGAAGCGGATAACGATTCTTAACCGTTATGTCATTCAGCCCTCGATAATCCACGCAAGGGCGCAGAGTACCGTCCTTTTCTTAACAAAAAACCCCGCCCCGGCCGGAGAGGAAGAAGGCACTATGGTACCGGCGTCAAGAGACACAGACAAATAATCCTCGAGAGCCTTACGTTCGGGAGCCGACAGAGAGTATAGTCTACCCCAAGGAGGAGTGGTCCCCGGAAGGAGATCAATACTACAATCATACGACCGGTGAGGAGGAAGGGAGTTGGCTCGGGACCGACTGAAGACCGTGCGCAGATCATGATATTCCTCCGGCACTCCTGTCAAATCGCCAGGTTCCTCCTGAGAAGTGGGGACAGAAGAAACGGGAGGGATGGCAGACATTAAACACTTCACATGACAAGAAACGTTCCAGGATAGGATAGAATTACTAGACCAATTAATAGAAGGATTATGACATACTAGCCAGGGATGACCCAAAACAACAGGTGTAAAAGGTGAACGAAAAATCAAAAAGGAAATAGTCTCACTGTGGTTACCAGATACTGTGAGGGTTAAAGGTAGTGTCTCAAATCTGATACTGGGAAGATGACTACCATCTAAGGCGAACATGGGCGTAGGCTTGTCTAACTGTCTGAAAGGAATGTCATGTTTCCGAGCCCATGCTTCGTCCATGAAACAACCCTCAGCCCCAGAGTCTATCAAGGCACTGCATGTAGCACCCGAACCGGTCCAGCGTAGATGGACCGACATAGTAGTACAGGATCTAGATGGAGAGACCTGAGTAGTAGCGCTCATCAGTAGCCCTCCGCTTACTGATGAGCTCTGGCTTTTACTGGACATGAATTGACAAAATGTCCAGCAAGTCCGCAATAGAGGCACAGGCGGTTGGTGATCCTCCGTTCCCTCTCCTTAGTCGAGATGCGAATACCTCCCAGCTGCATGGGCTCAGTCTCTGAGCCAGAGGAGGGAGATGGTTGCGATGCGGAGCAGGGAAACACCGTTGACGCGAGCTCTCTTCCACAAGCTTGGTGACGAAGATCTACCCGTCGTTCTATGCGGATGGCGAGAGCAATCAAAGAGTCCACACTGGAAGGAACCTCCCGGGAGAGAATCTCATCTTTAACCACTGCGTGGAGTCCCTCCAGAAAACGAGCGAGCAGCGCCGGCTCGTTCCAGTCACTAGAGGCAGCAAGAGTGCGAAACTCTATAGAGTAATCCGTTATGGATCGATCACCTTGGCATAGGGAAGCCAGGGCCCTAGAAGCCTCCCTACCAAAAACTGAACGGTCAAAAACCCGAATCATCTCCTCTTTAAAGTTCTGGTACTTGTTAGAACAATCAGCCCTTGCCTCCCAGATAGCTGTGCCCCACTCTCGAGCCCGGCCAGTAAGGAGTGATATGACGTAAGCAACCCGAGCTCTCTCTCTAGAGTATGTGTTGGGTTGGAGAGAGAAAACAATATCACACTGGGTGAGAAAGGAGCGGCACTCCGTGGGCTGCCCGGAGTAACAAGGTGGGTTATTAACCCTAGGTTCCGGAGGCTCGGCAGACCAGGAAGTAACAGGTGGCACGAGACGAAGACTCTGGAACTGTCCAGAGAGGTCGGAAACCTGAGCGGCCAGGTTCTCCACGGCATGACGAGCAGCAGACAATTCCTGCTCGTGTCTGCCGAGCATGGCTCCTTGAATCTCGACGGCAGTGTTACGAGCGTCTGTAGTCGCTGGGTCCATTCTTTGGTCGGATCCTTCTGTTATGCAGGTGAATGAGGACCCAAAAGCGACTTGGCGAAAACAGTGTCTTTAATCCAGTAAAGGAAATATGCAATACTCCTAGACAAATCGGAGCGGTAAATAAAGCATAAAAAACAATTCCACTCGTAATGACGAGAGCAGACTGGAGACTCGATCATAAACTGTAGGTTGCCTCGGGAAGGCACTTGACCGTAGCAGACTCAGACACCTGCTCACCACGCAGCATCTGAGGGAAACACGACACGACAGGGCGATACAAAGACACAGCACGGTGAACAATATACAAGGATCCGACAGGACAGAAACGGAAAACAAGGGGAGAAATAGGGACTCTAATCAGGGGAAAAGATAGGGAACAGGTGTGGAAAGACTAAATGATTGATTAGGGGAATAGGAACAGCTGGGAGCAGGAACGGAACGATAGAGAGAAGAGAGAGAGGGAGGGAGAGAGAAAAAAGGGAACGAACCTAAAAAGACCAGCAGGGGGAAAACGAACAGAAGGAAAAGCAAAATGACAAGACAATATAAGACAAAACATGACAAGCAGTACTGTTTCCTTCAGTAAAGTTATACTACTGACTACTACTGTCTGACCAGTAGTACTGTTTCCTTCCGTAAAGTTATACTACTGACTACTACTGTCTGACCAGCAGTACTATTTCCTTCAGTAAAGTTATACTACTGACTACTACTGTCTGACCAGTAGTACTGTTTCCTTCCGTAAAGTTATACTACTGACTACTACTGTCTGACCAGCAGTACTGTTTCCTTCAGTAAAGTTATACTACTGACTACTACTGTCTGACCAGCAGTACTGTTTCCTTCAGTAAAGTTATACTACTGACTACTACTGTCTGACCAGCAGTACTATTTCCTTCAGTAAAGTTATACTACTGACTACTACTGTCTGACCAGCAGTACTGTTTCCTTCAGTAAAGTTATACTACTGACTACTACTGTCTGACCAGCAGTACTGTTTCCTTCAGTAAAGTTATACTACTGACTACTACTGTCTGACCAGTAGTACTGTTTCCTTCAGTAAAGTTATACTACTGACTACTACTGTCTGACCAGCAGTACTGTTTTCTTCAGTAAAGTTATACTACTGACTACTACTGTCTGACCAGCAGTACTGTTTTCTTCAGTAAAGTTATACTACTGACTACTACTGTTTGACCAGCAGTACTGTTTCCTTCAGTAAAGTTATACTACTGACTACTACTGTCTGACCAGCAGTACTGTTTCCTTCAGTAAAGAACTGGAAAAGCATGTGCGAGCAAGGAGGCCTACAAATCTGACTCAGTTACACCAGCTCTGTCAGGAGGAATGGGCCAAATTTCACCCAACTTATTGTGGGAAGCTTGTGGAAGGCTACCCAAAACGTTTGACGCAAGTTAACTTCGGACCCACTGGGAATGTGATGAAAGAAATACATCGTTCTTTACTATTATTCTGACATTTTACATTCTTAAAATAAAGTGGTGATCCTAACTGACCTAAGACAGGGATTTTTTACCCAGGATTAAATGTCAGGAATCGTGAAACTGAGTTTAAATGTATTTGGCTAAGGTGTATGTAAACTTCCGACTTAAACTGTATGTGATGAGGATCAACATTGCATTAGGTTTGTTAATCAATTACAAATTACATGACCCTCCTCTGGACTAAAAAAACCCCCCGCTAAACCCACTCCCATACTGAAATGAAAAGCATTACCCTCCTCTGGACTAAAAAACCCCCCGCTAAACCCACTCCCATACTGAAATGAAAAGTATTACCCTCCTCTGGACTAAAAAACCCCGCTAAACCCACTCCTATACTGAAATGAAAAGCATTACCCTCCTCTGGACTAAAAAACCCCCCACTAAACCCACTCCCATACTGAAATGAAAAGCATTACCCTCCTCTGGACTAAAAAACCCCCGCTAAACCCACTCCCATACTGAAATGAAAAGCATTACCCTCCTCTGGACTAAAAAACCCCCACTAAACCTACTCCCATACTGAAATGAAAAGCATTACCCTCCTCTGGACTAAAAAACCCCCACTAAACCCACTCCCATACTGAAATGAAAAGCATTACCCTCCTCTGGACTAAAAAACCCCCACTAAACCTACTCCCATACTGAAATGAAAAGCATTACCCTCCTCTGGACTAAAAAAACCCCATTAAACCCACTCCCATACTGAAATGAAGAAGCATTACCCTCCCCTGGACTAAAAAACCCCGCTAAACCTACTCCCATACTGAAATGAAAAGCATTACCCTCCCCTGGACTAAAAAAAAACCATTAAACCCACTCCCATACTGAAATGAAGAAGCATTACCCTCCTCTGGACTAAAAAAAAACGCTAAACCCACTCCCATACTGAAATGAGGAAGCATCCCCCCCATTTTCCTTCAGGTAACAATTGTGTACATTTCTACCACCAGAAGTCCTGAAAAACCATTTCCCCTGCCTATTATAGTGGATAGATCTTTAAACAGTCACAGCAGGCTGGATGCAACAGGGAGCTAGTTTGCAACAGGAGCCTCTGCGCCCCACTGTGTGTGTATGTGTGTCACTGTGTGTGTGTGTCACTGTGTGTGTGTGTTTGTGTGTGTGTGTGTCACTGTGTATGTGTGTCACTGTGTGTGTTTGTGTGTGTGTGTGTGTGTCACTGTGTATGTGTGTCATTGTGTGTGTGTGTTTGTAAATGTGTGTGTGTGTGTGTGTGTGTCACTGTGTGTGTGTGTTTGTGTGTGTGTGTGTGTTTGCCTCTCGTTATGGCAGGGGTTCCCAAACTATTTTGGCCTACGACCCCATTTTGATATCTGAAAGTTCTCGATGACCCCAACCATGTGAAAGAAAATTATGTAATTAACTTTTTTTTCTTTGGGCCTATGGCAAAACATTCTAACAGTATTTCTGATTGTCTTCTCAACTCATCATCACATATTTTTAATGTGGGGCTATGACAGTCAATTGCAAATTAGTCTGACATAATGCCTCCTACCTTACCACCACTAATGAGATGGGTGTGGCTTGATGCATGTCGCGTCAGAGCTTCTCAAAGTCAGGGGGCGTGGTCGACAGTGCACACCTCATCAAATCAAATGAAATGTATTTATATAGCCCTTCGTACATCAGCTGATATCTCAAAGTGCTGTACAGAAACCCAGCCTAAAACCTCAAACAGCAAGCAATGCAGGTGTAGAAGCACGGTGGCTCGGAAAAACTCCCTAGAAAGGCCAAAACCTAGGAAGAAACCTAGAGAGGAACCAGGCTATGTGGAGTGGCCAGTCCTCTTCTGGCTGTGCCGGGTAGAGAGGAACCAGGCTATGAGGGGTGGCCAGTCCTCTTCTGGCTGTGCTGGGTGGAGATTATAACAGAACATGGCCAAGATGTTCAAATGTTCATAAATGACCAGCATGGTCAAATAATAATCATCACTGCTGTCACATCACTCCCACATACTTTTAACATGGGGGCTATGATGACAGTCTGTTATGTCTCTTATCTCACCACCACTAATGAGATGGGTGTTGCTTGATGTGTCTCGAAGTCACGAGGCCTGGTCCCTGCTGTCACATCTAACCTGGATGGATATTTGGTTTAAAGCAGACGAGAGCACTGAATGTAGCTTCACACAGATCAGAGCTGGAGAAGGGTACCATGAGGTTTATGGTGCTTTCAAGACAACTAGGAAACTCTGGAAAAATACGAGGTCAAATCATGACATCAGTGATCTTCAGGTCGGAAAGACAGAGCTCTAGAAAGAGGCTTGAGTTCCAGAGTTGGAATTACGATTGGGATGACCATTCATAACGAGATCCCGGTTTAGGAAGGATGAATTTCGACGATACCAGCCAGAATATAGCATAAGTTTGTAGAATGGGAACTTGGTATGAACTTTGAACTCTTATTCACCTAAGTGATACATCCTAGATGTGGAGTTATCAGCAGCAGCTGTAAACGTGGGCTAGGAAAGGACGGACAATCTCTTCAGAAAGACAGGGTACTACAACGTTCTACCACACGACAAAAGATTACAACGAATCCGCCCAGAAATATTCTTCAAAGGACAAGGGAGTTTTCGCTTGGCAACCCAGCCTTCCATCTTCCACCAATCTATCGAAGCCCAACTCAGAGGAAATATATTTATTGCATTTTCCTTTTCCAAATGGGAGGTTATTTAGGATGCATAAGATTCTGTATTTACGATAGCATAGCTTCATAAGGTCCGATAGAGACCCAATGCTTTTGTTCCTCAGTCTTCCTGCTCTTTCATTCAAACCCAACCCCCTTTCTTTGTGTAACCAGCCGTCATATCGGTTTCGTCCGCTTGGGACGTTTTCTTTTAGGACATCATTAGTAATCAATGTATGATCCTTCCTGTGTATATGTAATTGATCCTTCCTGTGTATATGTAATTGATCCTTCCTGTGTATATGTAATTGATCCTTCCTGTGTATATGTAATTGTGTGTGACTATTTAGGTATTTAGTAAATCATTTTTGTTTTGCTGATTCAACTTGTTAGCCAGGATTCGTGAAGATAACCAACAATTTTATGACGTTCAGATGAGACGGAATAAGGTGATGATTACTAATTGACTGCTATTGATATAAAAGATGAAAAGATGACCAAATCTTTAAGAGTTTATTCGGAAGACAACAGCTCTATAAACATTCTTCCGTGTTGCCCCGGCTTCCTAGTTAATTACATTTACTTGATTAGTTTAATCAGTAAAGGTAATATTAATTACAGAGAATTTATTTTATAAAATAGCATGTCATATCATTTAATCGATAGTAAAGACACAACACTATCCAGAACCTTAATGATATCTGTTCTTCCTCACTTCCATCTGACCTGACCTCGGCCCCAAATTCCTCACTCATAGGATCCCTGATGTCCAACAATAACATATTCTGACAGAATGTAAACGTTCTACATTCCCCTCTCTCCCTCAGTGATATGGTTAAGGATACTTCATATTTTCAAGTTTTAGAACTCAGAACCCAACAGAGGTGAGCAGTCATCACTTGTGTGGGACACAGATCCTGTGTTCTGTTAGAAGCACACACAGCTGAGGGATGGGTGGCATGGTTGGCATGGTTGGCTTTTGAAAGACTCTCCAATAAGAATTCTTTCCTCTGAATCCACTGATTCGGTCACTCATCTAAAGAAGGTTTTTGTATTTCCCCTGCATGCTTGCGTTCGATTAATTTGGTTTACCGATTATGTCTGTTACACAGGCAAGGAGACACATTTTCTGACACAGAAAGTCAACCAAGTCTTGTTCCGCTCTCTTTTTGGGGGGCAGGGTAGCCTAGTGGTTAGAGTGTCGGACTAGTAACCGGAAGATTGCAAGTTCAAACCCCCGAGCTGACAAGATACAAATCTGTTGTTCTGCCCCTGAACAAGCAGGGGCATTTCCTAGGCCGTCATTGAAAATAACAATTTGTTCTTAACTGACTTTCCTAGTTAAATAAAGGTTAATGAATAAATGCAAAACATCTTGCCAACACTCCTCCTCGATAACCACCAAGCCTCGGTGTGAAATCGTACATTGTCATGCTCTGATCCCACATCTCCTCATAGTTTTGTGAACAGGAGTCAAAGTTACCTGCTGCAGTATATCTCTGAGTTCTGCTCTCAGCTCTTTTGCCGCCAGATACTCTCGGTGTATCCATTCTAGCTCAGTGGGTGTATCATACAATGTGTCCATATGGCAGAGGGTAGAGTGTAGAGGCCTGCTCGCCGTCCCGCCATAGATGGAGCCCCGTCTGTGCAAAAGCCCACCATTCGACCCCATATGGAATCTGTTTTTCGTCTATACAGCAGAACACTGAACTGTTTTTCGTCTATACAGCAGAACACTGAACTGTTTTTCGTCTATACAGCAGAACACTGAACTGTTTTTCGTCTATACAGCAGAACACTGAACTGTTTTTCGTCTATACAGCAGAACACTGAACTGTTTTTCGTCTATACAGCAGAACACTGAACTGTTTTTCGTCTATACAGCAGAACACTGAACTGTTTTTCGTCTATACAGCAGAACACTGAACTGTTTTTCGTCTATACAGCAGAACACTGAACTGTTTTTCGTCTATACAGCAGAACACTGAACTGTTTTTCGTCTATACAGCAGAACACTGAACTGTTTTTCGTCTATACAGCAGAACACTGAACTGTTTTTCGTCTATACAGCAGAACACTGAACTGTTTTTCGTCTATACAGCAGAACACTGAACTGTTTTTCGTCTATACAGCAGAACACTGAACACTGTGCCGTTTTTACGCTCGGGAATTGTGAGCCAGAAGAATTTGTCCTCGTGAAATCCTCGTGAATAGCATCCCCCGACATGTAGCAAACAAAAGTCAATGCATGGGAATCTCAGCCCTCGTATATAATGTCCATGTGGAGAGCATAAACTGAGGAGTTTTTGAGTCATTCAGTCAGAGTTTCCTCTTGATTGCTAGCAATAGCATACATTTTTTGTTTAACAGTGTAATCTGAGAAAGGTTTTGATGTTTGAGTTTCTGTGCATCTGCTTCCGCACACATCGTTTTCACCAAATAAATTGCAGCCGGTAATATCAAAGTCTCTGCAATAGTGTGTGGTTTCATAGTGTAGCAGGCCTAGTCCTTCACTGGGGGAATGTTTCAGGTGCCACGGTCAAGTGCAGCCTTTTCCCACAATCTAAGGGAGCTTTCTGGTTGAATTTTATAGTTTATATTTGAATTATTATCATTTACTTTTTTTAAGGTTAACCACATTATATTGATTTTGAGGTACAAAGACGATATTATAATTTATTTATATATATATATTTTATGCACCAAAAATCCCCCCAAAATCCCCCCCAAAATAATATACATACATACATATATATATATATATATATATGTATATTATTTTGGGGGGGGATTTTGGAAATTCTCTTATGACACCATTTACATATTACGCTAACGACCCACACGGGGTCGCGAATCTTAGTTTGGGAACGGCTGCATAATGTTGTTGTATACGCTTTGTAATTGAGCGCCATCTCCTGGCTGCTTGTTTTATTACATCACGTGAACCGCACAGTGACTGTGTTTGTGTGCGGTGACAACTTTGTGGCAATTAAATCACTAAGCCACAAAATTGTTTGTGTTTTACATAGGGTCCTTGCTATCAGGGCTCCTTGGGACGTCTCTACGCCATTGAAGTTGAAATTGAAAATACTTAGTGTAATACTTAGTGTATGGTTAGGCTTGGGGGTTGGGATGTCCGAAGGAACCTAGATAGCACTAACCTTTTACACAGGCAGCCCAATTCTGATATTTTTTACACTAATTGGTCATTTTATTAATCACAGCACATCTTTTCACATCAGATCTTTTTCAGAGCTGATTAGTCAAATGACCAATTAGTGAAAAATATCTGAATTGAGTCTGACAGAAAACAGCCAGAAAAAGTAAATATTTACCCCAAATCTGGAGCCCACACAACATTTCATTCATGTTCAAAACATCTACTTATTTGTGTTCAATTTGAATTGATAATCATGATCAACATTAGCATATTAGCAGACCAAATGAAAGAGATGAGGTCTAGAGATATGGGATGAAGGGATTGAGAAGGGATGAAGGGATTGAGAAGGGGTGAAGGGATTGAGAAGGATGTGTTGCTTGTTTATCCGTTAGTTGTTACTGTGTCATCTATTGTAGGGTTTCCCCCCAACCTGCGAGATCAACAAGGATTAGACAGAGATTATGCCAAACATTCCTTACAAATAAACTATCAAGTGCTCTCAGGAGCCAAATGTTCAATCAACCAAGTCAAACATTTCAGTCAGTTCATGGAGATGTGCATATGTACATTCTGTAGTAGGGCGGCAGGTAGCCTAGTGATTAGAGCATTGGGCCAGTAATCGAAAGGTTGCTAGATCGAATCCCCGAACTGACAAGGTAGAAATCTGTTTTTCTGCCCCTGAACAAGGCAGGTAACCCACTGTTCCTAGGCCGTCATTGTAAATAGGAATGTATTCTTAACTGACTTGCCTAGTTAAATAAAGGTTATGACAGTGTGATCCATTCTAGTTTATGTTATATACACTCAGAGGGTTTAAAGGAGAAGTTTGCTTTTTGACCAAATCTCATTTTTTAAAATGTAAATGTAACGTTATAGAATGGTCCAAACACTTTGTTTTGCGATTTGACGTGCTTCTAGCTTTTAGGAAACTTTTTAGTGTTTTTTTTAATGCTTTATTTCTTACATTATTTGCCCAGGAAATGTTTTGTTTTATTACATTTGTGTTATATACCACCCACCGCTTCTGACTCTATTACTTGCTAATGTTCAGTCTCTGGATAATAAAATTGATGAACTCATGGCAATGATTTCCATCCAGTGAGACATCAGGGATTGTAACACACTCTGTTTCACGGAAACATGGCTCTATCGGGGCCGTGTATATTCCCCCTCAAGCTGAAACCACGACGGCCCTCAAAGAACTTCACTGGACTTTATGCAAACTGGAAACCTCATATCCTGTGTGCCGCATTTATTGTAGCTGGGGATTTTAACAAAGTACATTTGAGGACAACGCTACTGAAGTTCTACCAATACATGTGGTTCTACAAGACTGTGGTACTCGCACTCTAAAACTCTCAAACAACTTTCAGGATGCCTACAAGGCCCTCAACCGCCCTCCCTTTCGGCAAATCTGATCACGACTCCATTTTTACTCCTGCCTTCCTATAGGCAGAAATGATGACTATTCAATGCTGGTCTGACCAATAGGAATCCACACTTCAAGATTGTTTTGATCTTGGGGACTGGGATATGTTCTGGGTTGACCTCCGAGAGCAACATAGATGAATCCACAGACATGGTGACTGATTTTCATTAGGTAGTGTATAGGAGATGTACCCACTGTGACTATTAAAACCTACCCTAATCAGAAAGCATGGATAGATGGCAGCATTTGCACAAAACTTGAAGGGGTGAACCATCAAATTTAACCGTGGTAAGGTGACTGGGAATATGGCCGAATACAAGCAGTGTAGTTATTCCCTCCATAAGGCAATCAAACAGGCAACAGGTAACAGGTAACCTCAGTATAGAGACAAAGTGATGTCGCAATTCAATGGCTCAGACACACAACGTATGTGGGCAGGGTCTACAGACAATCAAGCAATCAATCAAATATATTTATAAAGCCCTTCTTACATCAGCTGATGTCACAAAGTGCTGTACAGAAACCCAGACAATTATGGACTACGAAGGGAAAACCAGCCACGTCGCGGACACCGACGTCTTGCTTCCGGACAAACTAAACACCTTCTTCATCCGCTGTGAGGATAATACAGTGCCACTGACGCGGTCCGTTACCAAGGCTCTCCTTCTCTGTTGCTGACGTGAGCAAGACATTTAAGCGTGTAAACCCTCACAAGGCTGCCGGCCCAGATGCAGACCAGCTGGCTGGAGTGTTTACTGTAGTCCCCACATGCTTCAAGATGTACACCATTGGTCCTGTACACCAAAAAAGCAAAGGTAACTGAACTAAATGACTATCGCCCCGTAGCACTCACTTCTGTCATCATGAAGTGCTTTGAGAAACGAGTCAAGGAGTCTCTACCTTACTTGACACCCTAGACCCACTTCAACTGTGGGGTGGCAGCGTAGCCTAGTGGTTAGAGCGTTGGACTAGTAACCGGAAGGTTGCGAGTTCAAACCCCGATCTAACAAGGTACGAATCTGTCGTTCTGCCCCTGAACAGACAGTTAACCCACTGTTCCCAGGCTGTCATTGAAAATAAGAATATGTTCTTAACTGACTTGCCTGGTTAAATAAAGGTAAAATAAAAAAATAAATTAAAACTGTGTGTATTGCTAGATATATCTGTGCTGTCGGAGCTAGAAACACAAGCATTTCGCTACACCCGCAATAACATCATCTGCTAAACATGTGTATGTGACAAATTTGATTTGATTTGACGTCCTCATCCTCATTGTGCAGTACTGGGATTCTCCAATTTGCTCCAAAAACACCCAAATACCTCCTTTTAGAAAGTCAGTAGAGGGATACGGGTCTCAGTATAGTGATACGGGTCTCAGTATAATGATACGGGTCTCAGTATAGTGATACGGGTCTCAGTAGAGTGATACGGGTCTCAGTAGAGTGATACGGGTCTCAGTATAGTGATCCGGGTCTCAGTATAGTGATACGGGTCTCAGTATAACGATACGGGTCTCAGTATAGTGATAGGGGTCTCAGTATAGTGATACTGGTCTCAGTATAGTGATACGGGTCTCAGTAGAGTGATACGGGTCTCAGTATAGTGATCCGGGTCTCAGTATAGTGATACGGGTCTCAATATAGTGATCCAGGTCTCAGTATAGTGATACGGGTCTCAGTATAACGATACGGGTCTCAGTATAGTGATAGGGGTCTCAGTATAGTGATCCAGGTCTCAGTATAGTGATAGGGGTCTCAGTAGAGTGATACGGGTCTCAGTATAGTGATAGGGGTCTCAGTATAGTGATACGGGTCTCAGTATAGTGATACGGGTCTCAGTAGAGTGATACGGGTCTCAGTATAGTGATCCAGGTCTCAGTATAGTGATACGGGTCTCAGTATAACAATACGGGTCTCAGTATAGTGATAGGGGTCTCAGTATAGTGATACTGGTCTCAGTATAGTGATACGGATCTCAGTATTGTGATACGGGTCTCAGTATAGTGATCCGGGTCTCAGTATAGTGATAGGGGTCTCAGTATAATGATACGGGTCTCAGTGTAGTTATACGGGTCTCAGTATAGTGATACGGGTCTCAGTATAGTGATAGGGGTCTCAGTGTAGTGATACGGGTCTCAGTATAGTGATAGGGGTCTCAGTAGAGTGATACGGGTCTCAGTAGAGTGATACGGATCTCAGTATAGTGATCCGGGTCTCAGTATAGTGATACGGGTCTCAGTATAGTGATAGGGGTCTCAGTATAGTGATACGGGTCTCAGTATAGTGATACGGGTCTCAGTATAGTGATAGGGGTCTCAGTATAGTGATCCAGGTCTTTAGATGTTGTACATTGAAATTGAGTCATTCCGAACTTCATCTGTAACGTTAAATTCCATTTTGTGCGATTTGAGCTGTTTTCCCTATCCAGCTGTTCTCTGTGTAGCCTGCTGCTAGACCGGACAACAAAGCATCTGGAACCTTCTATAACATGCCTATTACATGTAAATAACCCATCTGATTTATGTTGTTTTCCCCTTTTCAGATGGTGTCTGCACCACGGCGGACTGCACTCAGTCAGGTAAATACACGCACGCACGCACGCACGCACGCACGCACGCACGCACGCACACACACACACACACACACACACACACACACACACACACACACACACACACACACACACACACACACACACACACACACACACACACACACACACACACACACACACACACACACACAGAGGTAGAATATGAGCTGTGTTTGTCTGTGTGCAGCATCTCGTCTGTTAGAGAACATGGATGCCAATTTGGACCCGTGTGACAACTTCTACCAGTACGCCTGTGGAGGCTGGTTGAAGAAGAACGTCATCCCAGAGACCAGCTCCCGATACAGCACCTTCGACATCCTACGAGACGAACTGGAGGTGGTCCTCAAAGGTTAGAGACACACACACACACACATACACACACACGGCTAGGAAGCAGAATTTGTGTGTCCTGGTTAGAGGCGTTTTGTGGCATAGTTTGGATCCAGTGAGTTTGCCAGGGTGGTGGAAGTGAGGGCTAGGTTTGGATCTGTTGTCCAGGGAGGTGGGAGTGAGGGCTAGGTTTGGATCTGTTGTCCAGGGAGATGGGAGTGAGGGCTAGGTTTGGATCTGTTGTCCAGGGAGGTGGGAGTGAGGGCTAGGGTTGGGTCTGTTGTCCAGGGAGGTGGGAGTGAGGGCTAGGTTTGGATCTGTTGTCCAGGGAGGTGGGAGTGAGGGCTAGGTATTGGATCTGTTGTCCAGTGAGGTGAGAGTGAGGGCTAGGTATTGGATCTGTTGTCCAGGGAGGTGGGAGTGAGGGCTAGGTATTGGATCTGTTGTCCAGGGAGGTGGGAGTGAGGGCTAGGTTTGGATCTGTTGTCCAGGGAGGTGGGAGTGAGGGCTAGGTATTGGATCTGTTGTCCAGGGAGGTGGGAGTGAGGGCTAGGTTTGGATCTGTTGTCCAGGGAGGTGGGAGTGAGGGCTAGGTTTGGATCTGTTGTCCAGGGAGGTGGGAGTGAGGGCTAGGTATTGGATCTGTTGTCCAGGGAGGTGGGAGTGAGGGCTAGGTTTGGATCTGTTGTCCAGGGAGGTGGGAGTGAGGGCTAGGTTTGGATCTGTTGTCCAGGGAGGTGGGAGTGAGGGCTAGGTTTGGATCTGTTGTCCAGGGAGGTGGGAGTGAGAGGGGGCTAGGTTTGGTGTGGTTGGAGGATATACTGGAGTTTAAGCAGCTTCTCTTTCAGGAAAAGACAGACTCTTGGAATAGGTACTGTTGTTAATGGGGGCATCTATCTACAGCGTTTTACCGTGATTGCGGTCTCCGCCAACGCAGGAAAATTTCCTTTAAAAGGTGCATAGAGGACAAGCACGATCTGATTAGAATAGTTGGATGCCTTTAACATCTGCTAAGGAGATGAGTCTGAAGCGAATGTGGGTCTGGCCATCTGACTAGCTGTCTCCTTGCTGTCCCCAGTCCACCTGGTCGCGCTGCTGCTCCAGGTTCAACTGTTCTGCCTGCGTCTATGGAACCCTGACCTGTTCACCGGACGTGCTACCTTGTCCCAGACCTGCTGTTTTCAACTCTCTAGAGACAGCAGGTGCGGTAGAGATACTCTGAATGATCGGCTATGAAAAGCCAACTGACATTTACTCCTGAGGTGCTGACCCGTTGCACCCTCTACAACCACTGTGATTATTATTATTTGACCCTGCTGGTCATTTATGAACATTTGAACATCTTGGCCATGTTCTGTTATAATCTCAACCCGGCACAGCCAGAAGAGGACTGGCCACCCCACATAGCCTGGTTCCTCTCAAGGTTTCTTCCTAGGTTCTGGCCTTTCTAGGGATTTTTTTCCTAGCCACCGTGCTTCTACACCTGCATTGTTTGCTGTTTGGGGTTTTAGGCTGAGTTTCTGCACAGCACTTTGTGACATCAGCTGATGTAAGAAGGGCTATAGAAATACATTTGATTGATTGATTGACTAGGAATGAGCATCATGTTAGCTCCATCATGACAGTGGATTTACAGGAAGGGTCCCCCTTAGACCTGGGAGGTGGGGGCTGTGAGGTCTGTCTGTGTGTGTGTGTGTGTGTGTGTGTGTGTGTGTGTGTGTGTGTGTGTGTGTGTGTGTGTGTGTGTGTGTGTGTGTGTGTGTGTGTGTGTGTGTGTGTGTGTGTGTGTGTGTTAAAGAGTTAAAGAGACCCTACAGTGTAGAACATTTACCATCTGTTGAAGAGACCCTACAGTGTAGAACATGTACCATCTGTTAAAGAGACCCTACAGTGTAGAACATGTACCATCTGTTAAAGAGACCCTACAGTGTAGAACATTTACCATCTGTTAAAGAGACCCTACAGTGTAGAACATGTACCATCTGTTAAAGAGACCCTACAGTGTAGAACATTTACCATCTGTTGAAGAGACCCTACAGTGTAGAACATGTACCATCTGCTAAAGAGACCCTACAGTGTAGAACATTTACCATCTGCTAAAGAGACCCTACAGTGTAGAACATGTACCATCTGTTAAAGAGACCCCATCTGTTAAAGAGACCCTACAGTGTAGAACATGTACCATCTGTTAAAGAGACCCTACAGTGTAGAACATTTACCATCTGCTAAAGAGACCCCATCTGCTAAAGAGACCCTACAGTGTAGAACATGTACCATCTGTTAAAGAGACCCTACAGTGTAGAACATTTACCATCTGAGACCCTTAAACATTTACCATCTGAGACCCTACAGTGTAGAACATTTACCATCTGTTAAAGAGACCCTACAGTGTAGAACATTTACCATCTGTTAAAGAGACCCTACAGTGTAGAACATTTACCATCTGTTAAAGAGACCCTACAGTGTAGAACATTTACCATCTGTTAAAGAGACCCTACAGTGTAGAACATTTACCATCTGTTAAAGAGACCCTACAGTGTAGAACATTTACCATCTGTTAAAGAGACCCTACAGTGTAGAACATGTACCATCTGTTAAAGAGACCCTACAGTGTAGAACATGTACCATCTGTTAAAGAGACCCTACAGTGTAGAACATTTACCATCTGTTAAAGAGACCCTACAGTGTAGAACATTTACCATCTGTTAAAGAGACCCTACAGTGTAGAACATGTACCATCTGTTAAAGAGACCCTCAGTGTAGAACATTTACCATCTGTTAAAGAGACCCTACCATCTGTTGAAGAGACCCTACAGTGTAGAACATTTACCATCTGTTGAAGAGACCCTACAGTGTAGAACATTTACCATCTGTTAAAGAGACCCTACAGTGTAGAACATTTACCATCTGTTAAAGAGACCCTACAGTGTAGAACATTTACCATCTGTTAAAGAGACCCTACAGTGAGACCCTAGAACATTTACCATCTGTTAAAGAGACCCTACAGTGTAGAACATTTACCATCTGTTAAAGAGACCCTACAGTGTAGAACATTTACCATCTGTTAAAGAGACCCTACAGTGTAGAACATTTACCATCTGTTAAAGAGACCCTACAGTGTAGAACATTTACCATCTGTTAAAGAGACCCTACAGTGTAGAACATTTACCATCTGTTAAAGAGACCCTACAGTGTAGAACATTTACCATCTGTTGAAGAGACCCTCTGTTAAAGAGACAGTGTAGAACATTTACCATCTGTTAAAGAGACCCTACAGTGTAGAACATTTACCATCTGTTAAAGAGACCCTACAGTGTAGAACATTTACCATCTGTTAAAGAGACCCTACAGTGTAGAACATTTACCATCTGTTAAAGAGACCCTACAGTGTAGAACATTTACCATCTGTTAAAGAGACCCTACAGTGTAGAACATTTACCATCTGTTAAAGAGACCCTACAGTGTAGAACATTTACCATCTGTTAAAGAGACCCTACAGTGTAGAACATTTACCATCTGTTAAAGAGACCCTACAGTGTAGAACATTTCTGTTAAAGAGACCCATCTGTTCTGTTAAAGAGACCCATCTGTTAAAGAGACACAGTGTAGAACATTTACCATCTGTTAAAGAGACCCTACAGTGTAGAACATTTACCATCTGTTAAAGAGACCCTACAGTGTAGAACATTTACCATCTGTTAAAGAGACCCTACAGTGTAGAACATTTACCATCTGTTAAAGAGAGAACCCTCTGTTACAGTGTAGAACATTTACCATCTGTTAAAGAGACCCCATCTGTTAAAGAGACCCTACAGTGTAGAACATTTACCATCTGTTAAAGAGACCCTACAGTGTAGAACATTTACCATCTGTTAAAGAGACCCCATCTGTTAAAGAGACCCTACAGTGTAGAACATTTACCATCTGTTAAAGAGACCCTACAGTGTAGAACATTTACCATCTGTTAAAGAGACCCTACAGTGTAGAACATGTACCATCTGTTAAAGAGACCCTACAGTGTAGAACATTTACCATCTGTTAAAGAGACCCCATCTGTTAAAGAGACCCTACAGTGTAGAACATTTACCATCTGTTAAAGAGACCCTACAGTGTAGAACATTTACCATCTGTTAAAGAGACCCTACAGTGTAGAACATTTACCATCTGTTAAAGAGACCCTACAGTGTAGAACATTTACCATCTGTTAAAGAGACCCTACAGTGTAGAACATTTACCATCTGTTAAAGAGACCCTACAGTGTAGAACATTTACCATCTGTTAAAGAGACCCTACAGTGTAGAACATGTACCATCTGTTAAAGAGACCCTACAGTGTAGAACATTTACCATCTGTTAAAGAGACCCTACAGTGTAGAACATGTACCATCTGTTAAAGAGACCCTACAGTGTAGAACATGTACCATCTGTTAAAGAGACCCCATCTGTTAAAGAGACCCTACAGTGTAGAACATTTACCATCTGTTAAAGAGACCCTACAGTGTAGAACATTTACCATCTGTTAAAGAGACCCTACAGTGTAGAACATTTACCATCTGTTAAAGAGACCCCATCTGTTAAAGAGACCCTACAGTGTAGAACATTTACCATCTGTTAAAGAGACCCCATCTGTTAAAGAGACCCTACAGTGTAGAACATTTACCATCTGTTAAAGAGACCCTACAGTGTAGAACATTTACCATCTGTTAAAGAGACCCTACAGTGTAGAACATGTACCATCTGTTAAAGAGACCCTACAGTGTAGAACATGTACCATCTGCTAAAGAGACCCTACAGTGTAGAACATGTACCATCTGTTAAAGAGACCCTACAGTGTAGAACATGTACCATCTGTTAAAGAGACCCTACAGTGTAGAACATTTACCATCTGTTAAAGAGACCCTACAGTGTAGAACATTTACCATCTGTTAAAGAGACCCCATCTGTTAAAGAGACCCTACAGTGTAGAACATTTACCATCTGTTAAAGAGACCCCATCTGTTAAAGAGACCCTAGTGTAGAACATTTACCATCTGTTAAAGAGACCCCATCTGTTAAAGAGACCCTACAGTGTAGAACATTTACCATCTGTTAAAGAGACCCTACAGTGTAGAACATTTACCATCTGTTAAAGAGACCCTACAGTGTAGAACATTTACCATCTGTTAAAGAGACCCTACAGTGTAGAACATGTACCATCTGTTAAAGAGACCCTACAGTGTAGAACATGTACCATCTGCTAAAGAGACCCTACAGTGTAGAACATGTACCATCTGTTGAAGAGACCCTACAGTGTAGAACATGTACCATCTGTTAAAGAGACCCTACAGTGTAGAACATTTACCATCTGTTAAAGAGACCCTACAGTGTAGAACATGTACCATCTGTTAAAGAGACCCTACAGTGTAGAACATTTACATCTGTTAAAGAGACCATCTGCTAAAGAGACCCCATCTGCTAAAGAGACCCTACAGTGTAGAACATGTACCATCTGTTAAAGAGACCCTACAGTGTAGAACATTTACCATCTGTTAAAGAGACCCTACAGTGTAGAACATTTACCATCTGCTAAAGAGACCCTACAGTGTAGAACATTTACCATCTGCTAAAGAGACCCTACAGTGTAGAACATTTACCATCTGTTAAAGAGACCCTACAGTGTAGAACATTTACCATCTGTTAAAGAGACCCTACAGTGTAGAACATTTACCATCTGTTAAAGAGACCCTACAGTGTAGAACATTTACCATCTGTTAAAGAGACCCTAGAGAACATTTACCATCTGTTAAAGAGACCCTACAGTGTAGAACATTTACCATCTGTTAAAGAGACCCTACAGTGTAGAACATTTACCATCTGTTAAAGAGACCCTACAGTGTAGAACATTTACCATCTGTTAAAGAGACCCTACAGTGTAGAACATTTACCATCTGTTAAAGAGACCCTACAGTGTAGAACATTTACCATCTGTTAAAGAGACCCTACAGTGTAGAACATTTACCATCATCTGTTAAAGAGACCCTACAGTGTAGAACATTTACCATCTGTTAAAGAGACCCTACAGTGTAGAACATGTACCATCTGTTAAAGAGACTGTGTAGAACATTTACCATCTGTTAAAGAGACCCTACAGTGTAGAACATGTACCATCTGTTAAAGAGACCCTACAGTGTAGAACATGTACCATCTGTTAAAGAGACCCTACAGTGTAGAACATGTACCATCTGTTAAAGAGACCCATCTGTTGAAGAGACAGTGTAGAACATGTACCATCTGTTAAAGAGACCCTACAGTGTAGAACATGTACCATCTGTTGAAGAGACCATCTGTTGAAGAGACAGTGTAGAACATGTACCATCTGTTAAAGAGACCCTACAGTGTAGAACATGTACCATCTGTTAAAGAGACCCTACAGTGTAGAACATGTACCATCTGTTAAAGAGACCCTACAGTGTAGAACATGTACCATCTGTTAAAGAGACCCTACAGTGTAGAACATGTACCATCTGTTAAAGAGACCCTACAGTGTAGAACATGTACCATCTGTTAAAGAGACCCTACAGACATGTACCATCTGTTAAAGAGACAGTGTAGAACATTTACCATCTGTTAAAGAGACCCTACAGTGTAGAACATTTACCATCTGTTAAAGAGACCCTACAGTGTAGAACATTTACCATCTGTTAAAGAGACCCTACAGTGTAGAACATTTACCATCTGTTAAAGAGACCCCATCTGTTAAAGAGACACAGTGTAGAACATGTACCATCTGTTAAAGAGACCCTACAGTGTAGAACATTTACCATCTGTTAAAGAGACCCTACAGTGTAGAACATTTACCATCTGTTAAAGAGACCCTACAGTGTAGAACATTTACCATCTGTTAAAGAGACCCTACAGTGTAGAACATTTACCATCTGTTAAAGAGACCCTACAGTGTAGAACATTTACCATCTGTTAAAGAGACCCTACAGTGTAGAACATTTACCATCTGTTGAAGAGACCCTACAGTGTAGAACATGTTCTGTTGAAGAGACCCTATCTTTACCATCTGTTAAAGAGACCCTACAGTGTAGAACATTTACCATCTGTTAAAGAGACCCTACAGTGTAGAACATTTACCATCTGTTAAAGAGACCCTACAGTGTAGAACATGTACCATCTGTTGAAGAGACCCTACAGTGTAGAACATGTACCATCTGTTAAAGAGACCCTACAGTGTAGAACATGTACCATCTGTTAAAGAGACCCTACAGTGTAGAACATGTACCATCTGTTGAAGAGACCTACAGTGTAGAACATGTACCATCTGTTAAAGAGACCCTACAGTGTAGAACATGTACCATCTGTTAAAGAGACCCTACAGTGTAGAACATGTACCATCTGTTAAAGAGACCCTACAGTGTAGAACATTTACCATCTGTTGAAGAGACCCTACAGTGTAGAACATGTACCATCTGTTAAAGAGACCCTACAGTGTAGAACATGTACCATCTGTTAAAGAGACCCTACAGTGTAGAACATGTACCATCTGTTAAAGAGACCCTACAGTGTAGAACATTTACCATCTGTTAAAGAGACCCTACAGTGTAGAACATCCATCTGTTAAAGAGACCTCTTGTAGAACACCATCTGTTAAAGAGACCCTACAGTGTAGAACATGTACCATCTGTTAAAGAGACCCTACAGTGTAGAACATTTACCATCTGTTAAAGAGACCCTACAGTGTAGAACATTTACCATCTGTTGAAGAGACCCTACAGTGTAGAACATTTACCATCTGTTAAAGAGACCCTACAGTGTAGAACATGTACCATCTGTTAAAGAGACCCTACAGTGTAGAACATTTACCATCTGCTAAAGAGACCCCATCTGCTAAAGAGACCCTACAGTGTAGAACATGTACCATCTGTTAAAGAGACCCTACAGTGTAGAACATTTACCATCTGTTAAAGAGACCCTACAGTGTAGAACATTTACCATCTGCTCCCTACAGTGTAGAACATTTACCATCTGCTAAAGAGACCCTACAGTGTAGAACATTTACCATCTGTTAAAGAGACCCTACAGTGTAGAACATTTACCATCTGTTAAAGAGACCCTACAGTGTAGAACATTTACCATCTGTTAAAGAGACCCTACAGTGTAGAACATTTACCATCTGTTAAAGAGACCCTACAGTGTAGAACATTTACCATCTGCTAAAGAGACCCTACAGTGTAGAACATTTACCATCTGTTAAAGAGACCCTACAGTGTAGAACATTTACCATCTGTTAAAGAGACCCTACAGTGTAGAACATTTACCATCTGTTAAAGAGACCCTACAATGTAGAACATGTACCATCTGTTAAAGAGACCCTACAGTGTAGAACATTTACCATCTGTTAAAGAGACCCTACAGTGTAGAACATTTACCATCTGTTAAAGAGACCCTACAGTGTAGAACATTTACCATCTGCTAAAGAGACCCTACAGTGTAGAACATTTACCATCTGTTAAAGAGACCCTACAGTGTAGAACATTTACCATCTGTTAAAGAGACCCTACAGTGTAGAACATGTACCATCTGTTGAAGAGACCCTACAGTGTAGAACATGTACCATCTGTTGAAGAGACCCTACAGTGTAGAACATTTACCATCTGTTAAAGAGACCCTACAGTGTAGAACATTTACCATCTGTTAAAGAGACCCTACAGTGTAGAACATGTACCATCTGTTAAAGAGACCCTACAGTGTAGAACATGTACCATCTGTTGAAGAGACCCTACAGTGTAGAACATGTACCATCTGTTAAAGAGACCCTACAGTGTAGAACATGTACCATCTGCTAAAGAGACCCTACAGTGTAGAACATGTACCATCTGTTGAAGAGACCCTACAGTGTAGAACATGTACCATCTGTTAAAGAGACCCTACAGTGTAGAACATGTACCATCTGTTAAAGAGACCCTACAGTGTAGAACATGTACCATCTGTTAAAGAGACCCTACAGTGTAGAACATGTACCATCTGTTGAAGAGACCCTACAGTGTAGAACATGTACCATCTGTTAAAGAGACCCTACAGTGTAGAACATGTACCATCTGTTAAAGAGACCCTACAGTGTAGAACATGTACCATCTGTTAAAGAGACCCTACAGTGTAGAACATTTACCATCTGCTAAAGAGACCCTACAGTGTAGAACATTTACCATCTGTTAAAGAGACCCTACAGTGTAGAACATTTACCATCTGTTAAAGAGACCCTACAGTGTAGAACATTTACCATCTGTTAAAGAGACCCTACAATGTAGAACATGTACCATCTGTTAAAGAGACCCTACAGTGTAGAACATTTACCATCTGTTAAAGAGACCCTACAGTGTAGAACATTTACCATCTGTTAAAGAGACCCTACAGTGTAGAACATTTACCATCTGCTAAAGAGACCCTACAGTGTAGAACATTTACCATCTGTTAAAGAGACCCTACAGTGTAGAACATTTACCATCTGTTAAAGAGACCCTACAGTGTAGAACATGTACCATCTGTTGAAGAGACCCTACAGTGTAGAACATGTACCATCTGTTGAAGAGACCCTACAGTGTAGAACATTTACCATCTGTTAAAGAGACCCTACAGTGTAGAACATTTACCATCTGTTAAAGAGACCCTAAAGAGACCAGTGTAGAACATGTACCATCTGTTAAAGAGACCCTACAGTGTAGAACATGTACCATCTGTTGAAGAGACCCTACAGTGTAGAACATGTACCATCTGTTAAAGAGACCCTACAGTGTAGAACATGTACCATCTGCTAAAGAGACCCTACAGTGTAGAACATGTACCATCTGTTGAAGAGACCCTACAGTGTAGAACATGTACCATCTGTTAAAGAGACCCTACAGTGTAGAACATGTACCATCTGTTAAAGAGACCCTACAGTGTAGAACATGTACCATCTGTTAAAGAGACCCTACAGTGTAGAACATGTACCATCTGTTGAAGAGACCCTACAGTGTAGAACATGTACCATCTGTTAAAGAGACCCTACAGTGTAGAACATGTACCATCTGTTAAAGAGACCCTACAGTGTAGAACATGTACCATCTGTTAAAGAGACCCTACAGTGTAGAACATTTACCATCTGTTAAAGAGACCCTACAGTGTAGAACATTTACCATCTGTTAAAGAGACCCTACAGTGTAGAACATGTACCATCTGTTAAAGAGACCCTACAGTGTAGAACATTTACCATCTGTTAAAGAGACCCTACAGTGTAGAACATTTACCATCTGTTGAAGAGACCCTACAGTGTAGAACATTTACCATCTGTTGAAGAGACCCTACAGTGCACATGATGAAAATCCTAGATATTCTTCATCCAAGATGAGTCTGAATAATGGTAGACAGATGTATATGGATGGAAATATGAAAGACTCTCTAAGTCCTCTATTTTACCTTCTTTTACAGTCGACGTCTCCCTCACTTTCTCTCCGTCTTCCACTTTCTCTCCCTCTTCCACTTTCTCTCCCTCTTCCACTTTCTATCCCCTCAATCACTCTCTGGATCACCCCTTTATCTTTCTTCTGCCTCTCCACCTATTCTCCTCCACCTCTTCTCCTCCTCTGTCCTCTATTATAGTCTCTTCTCCTCCCCTCTCCTCTATTATAGTCTCTTCTCCTCCCGTCTCCTCTGTTATATTCTCTTCTCCTCCTCTGTCCTCTATTATAGTCTCTTCTCCTCCCCTCTCCTCTGTTATATTCTCTTCTCCTCCTCTGTCCTCTGTTATAGTCTCTTCTCCTCCCGTCTCCTCTGTTATATTCTCTTCTCCTCCCTCTCCTCTGTTATATTCTCTTCTCCTCCCGTCTCCTCTGTTATATTCTCTTCTCCTCCTCTGTCCTCTGTTATAGTCTCTTTTCCTCCCCTCACCTCTGTTATATTCTCTTCTCCTCCCGTCTCCTCTGTTATATTCTCTTCTCCTCCCGTCTCCTCTGTTATATTCTCTTCTCCTCCTCTGTCCTCTGTTATAGTCTCTTTTCCTCCCGTCTCCTCTGTTATAGTCTCTTCTCCTCCCGTCTCCTCTGTTATAGTCTCTTCTCCTCCCGCCTCCTCTGTTATAGTCTCTTCTCCTCCAGCTCTTCTCCTCCACCTCTTCTCCTCCTCTCTCCTCTGTTATAGTCTCTTCTCCTCCACCTCTTCTCCTCCTCTCTCCTCTGTTATAGTCTCTTCTCCTCCACCTCTTCTCCTCCTCTGTCCTCTGCTATAGTCTCTTCTCCTCCACCTCTTCTCCTCCTCTCACCTCTGCTATAGTCTCTTCTCCTCCTCCTCTTCTCCTCCTCTCACCTCTGCTATATTCTCTTCTCCTCCCCTCTCATCTGTTATATTCTCTTCTCCTCCACCTCTTCTCCTCCTCTCTCCTCTGTTATAGTCTCTTCTCCTCCACCTCTTCTCCTCCTCTCTCCTCTGCTATAGTCTCTTCTCCTCCACCTCTTCTCCTCCTCTCTCCTCTGCTATAGTCTCTTCTCCTCCACCTCTTCTCCTCCTCTCTCCTCTGTTATAGTCTCTTCTCCTCCTCTCTCCTCTGTTATATTATCTTCTCCTCCACCTCTTCTCCTCCTCTCTCCTCTGCTATAGTCTCTTCTCCTCCACCTCTTCTCCTCCTCTCTCCTCTGCTATAGTCTCTTCTCCTCCACCTCTTCTCCTCCTCTCTCCTCTGCTATAGTCTTTTCTCCTCCACCTCTTCTCTGTTATAGTCTCTTCTCCTCCCCTCTCCTCTGCTATAGTCTCTTCTCCTCCACCTCTTCTCTTCCTCTCTCGTCTGTTATAGTCTCTTCTCCTCTACCTCTTCTCTTCCTCTCTCCTCTGTTATATTCTCTTCTCCTCTACCTCTTCTCCTCCTCGTTCCTCTGTTATAGTCTCTTCTCCTCCAGCTCTTCTCCTCCTCTCTCCTCTGCTATAGTCTCTTCTCCTCCACCTCTTCTCCTCCACCTCTTCTCCTCCTCTCTCCTCTGTTATATTGTCTTCTCCACCTCTTCTCTTCCTCTCTCCTCTGTTATAGTCTCTTCTCCTCCAGCTCTTCTCCTCCAGCTCTTCTCCTCCTCTCTCCTGTTATAGTCTCTTCTCCTCCAGCTCCTCTCCTCCACCTCTTCTCCTCCCCTCTCCTCTGTTATATTCTCTTCTCCACCTCTTCTCCTCCTCTCTCCTCTGTTATAGTCTCTTCTCCTCCACCTCTTCTCTTCCTCTCTCCTCTGTTATAGTCTCTTCTCCTCTACCTCTTCTCCTCCACCTCTTCTCCTCTCTCCTCTGTTATATTCTCTTCTCCACCTCTTCTCTTCCTCTCTCCTCTGTTATAGTCTCTTCTCCTCTACCTCTTCTCCTCCACCTCTTCTCCTCCTCGTTCCTCTGTTATAGTCTCTTCTCCTCCAGCTCTTCTCCTCCAGCTCTTCTCCTCCTCTCTCCTGTTATAGTCTCTTCTCCTCCAGCTCTTCTCCTCCAGCTCTTCTCCTCCTCTCTCCTGTTATAGTCTCTTCTCCTCCACCTCTTCTCTTCCTCTATCCTCTGCTATAGTCTCTTCTCCTCTACCTCTTCTCCTCCACCTCTTCTCCTCCACCTCTTCTCCTCCTTTTTCCTCTGCTATAGTCTCTTCTCCTCTACCTCTTCTCCTCCACCTCTTGTCTTCCTCTCTCCTCTGTTATAGTCTCTTCTCCTCTACCTCTTCTCCTCCTCTTTCCTCTGCTATAGTCTCTTCTCCTCTACCTCTTCTCCTCCACCTCTTCTCTTCCTCTCTCCTCTGCTATAGTCTCTTCTCCTCTACCTCTTCTCTTCCTCTCTCCTCTGCTATAGTCTCTTCTCCTCTACCTCTTCTCCTCCACCTCTTCTCTTCCTCTCTCCTCTGTTATAGTCTCTTCTCCTCCACCTCTTCTCTTCCTCTCTCCTCTGTTATAGTCTCTTCTCCTCTACCTCTTCTCCTCCACCTCTTCTCCTCCTCGTTCCTCTGTTATAGTCTCTTCTCCTCCAGCTCTTCTCCTCCAGCTCTTCTCCTCCTCTCTCCTGTTATAGTCTCTTCTCCTCCAGCTCTTCTCCTCCAGCCCTTCTCCTCCTCTCTCCTGTTATAGTCTCTTCTCCTCCACCTCTTCTCTTCCTCTCTCCTCTGCTATAGTCTCTTCTCCTCTGCCTCGTCTCCTCCACCTCTTCTCCTCCACCTCTTTTCCTCCTCTTTCCTCTGCTATAGTCTCTTTTCCTCTACCTCTTCTACTCCACCTCTTCTCCTCCTCTCTGGTCTGTTATTGTCTCTTCTCCTCCACCTCTTCTCTTCCTCTCTCCTCTGTTATAGTCTCTTCTCCTCCACCTCTTCTCCTCCTCTCTCCTCTGTTATAGTCTCTTCTCCTCCACCTCTTCTCCTCCACCTCTTCTCCTCCTCTCTCCTCTGCTATAGTCTCTTCTCCTCCACCTCTTCTTCTCCTCTGTTATATTCTCTTCTCCCACCTCTTCTCCTCCTCTCTCCTCTTTATATCTCTTCTTCCTATTCTCTTCTCCTCCTCTTCTCCTCCTCTGCTATCTGTTATATTGTCTTTTCCTCCACCTCTTCTCCTCCTCTTTCCTCTGCTATAGTCTCTTCTCCTCTACCTCTTCTCCTCCACCTCTTCTCTTCCTCTCTCGTCTGTTATAGTCTCTTCTCCTCCACCTCTTCTCTTCCTCTCTCCTCTGTTATAGTCTCTTCTCCTCCACCTCTTCTCTTCCTCTCTCCTCTGTTATAGTCTCTTCTCCTCCACCTCTTCTCCTCCTCTTCCTCTGTTATAGTCTCTTCTCCTCCAGCTCTTCTCCTCCTCTCTCCTGTTATAGTCTCTTCTCCTCCAGCTCTTCTCCTCCAGCCCTTCTCCTCCTCTCTCCTGTTATAGTCTCTTCTCATCCACCTCTTCTCTTCCTCTCTCCTCTGCTATAGTCTCTTCTCCTCTGCCTCGTCTCCTCCACCTCTTCTCCTCCACCTCTTCTCCTCCTCTTTCCTCTGCTATAGTCTCTTTTCCTCTACCTCTTCTCCTCCACCTCTTCTCTTCCTCTCTCCTCTGTTATAGTCTCTTCTCCTCTACCTCTTCTCCTCCTCCTTCCTCTGCTATAGTCTCTTCTCCTCTACCTCTTCTCCTCCACCTCTTCTCTTCCTCTCCTCTGCTATAGTCTCTTCTCCTCCACCTCTTCTCTTCCTCTTTCCTCTGCTATAGTCTCTTCTCCTCTGCCTCTCCTCCACCTCTTCTCCTCCACCTCTTCTCCTCCTCTTTCCTCTGCTATAGTCTCTTTTCCTCTACCTCTTCTCCTCCACCTCTTCTCTTCCTCTCTCCTCTGTTATAGTCTCTTCTCCTCTACCTCTTCTCCTCCTCCTTCCTCTGCTATAGTCTCTTCTCCTCTACCTCTTCTCCTCCACCTCTTCTCTTCCTCTCTCCTCTGCTATAGTCTCTTCTCCTCTACCCCTTCTCCTCCACCTCTTCTCTTCCTCTCTCCTCTGTTATAGTCTCTTCTCCTCTACCTCTTCTCCTCCTCCTTCCTCTGCTATAGTCTCTTCTCCTCTACCTCTTCTCCTCCACCTCTTCTCTTCCTCTCTCCTCTGCTATAGTCTCTTCTCCTCTACCTCTTCTCCTCCTCTTTCCTCTGCTATAGTCTCTTCTCCTCTGCCTCTTATCCTCCACCTCTTCTCTTCCTCTCTCCTCTGCTATAGTCTCTTCTCCTCTACCTCTTCTCTTCCTCTCTCCTCTGCTATAGTCTCTTCTCCTCTACCTCTTCTCCTCCACCTCTTCTCTTCCTCTCTCCTCTGTTATAGTCTATTCTCCTCTGTTATATTATCTTCTCCTCTACCTCTTCTCCTCCTCGTTCCTCTGTTATAGTCTCTTCTCCTCCAGCTCTTCTCCTCCAGCTCTTCTCCTCCTCTCTCCTGTTATAGTCTCTTCTCCTCCACCTCTTCTCCTCCTCTCTCCTCTGTTATAGTCTCTTCTCCTCCACCTCTTCTCTTCCTCTCTCCTCTGTTATAGTCTCTTCTCCTCTACCTCTTCTCCTCCACCTCTTCTCCTCCTCGTTCCTCTGTTATAGTCTCTTCTCCTCCAGCTCTTCTCCTCCTCTCTCCTGTTATAGTCTCTTCTCCTCCAGCTCTTCTCCTCCAGCCCTTCTCCTCCTCTCTCCTGTTATAGTCTCTTCTCCTCCACCTCTTCTCTTCCTCTCTCCTCTGCTATAGTCTCTTCTCCTCTGCCTCGTCTCCTCCACCTCTTCTCCTCCACCTCTTCTCCTCCTCTTTCCTCTGCTATAGTCTCTTTTCCTCTACCTCTTCTCCTCCACCTCTTCTCTTCCTCTCTCCTCTGTTATAGTCTCTTCTCCTCTACCTCTTCTCCTCCTCCTTCCTCTGCTATAGTCTCTTCTCCTCTACCTCTTCTCCTCCACCTCTTCTCTTCCTCTCTCCTCTGCTATAGTCTCTTCTCCTCCAGCTCTTCTCCTCCACCTCTTCTCTTCCTCTTTCCTCTGCTATAGTCTCTTCTCCTCTACCTCTTCTCCTCCACCTCTTCTCCTCCACCTCTTCTCCTCCTTTTTCCTCTGCTATAGTCTCTTCTCCTCTACCCCTTCTCCTCCACCTCTTCTCTTCCTCTCTCCTCTGTTATAGTCTCTTCTCCTCTACCTCTTCTCCTCCTCTTTCCTCTGCTATAGTCTCTTCTCCTCTACCTCTTCTCCTCCTCCTTCCTCTGCTATAGTCTCTTCTCCTCTACCTCTTCTCCTCCACCTCTTCTCTTCCTCTCTCCTCTGCTATAGTCTCTTCTCCTCTACCTCTTCTCTTCCTCTCTCCTCTGCTATAGTCTCTTCTCCTCTACCTCTTCTCCTCCACCTCTTCTCTTCCTCTCTCCTCTGTTATAGTCTATTCTCCTCTGTTATATTATCTTCTCCTCTACCTCTTCTCCTCCTCGTTCCTCTGTTATAGTCTCTTCTCCTCCAGCTCTTCTCCTCCAGCTCTTCTCCTCCTCTCTCCTGTTATAGTCTCTTCTCCTCCACCTCTTCTCCTCCTCTCTCCTCTGTTATAGTATCTTCTCCTCCACCTATTCTCCTCCTCTCTCCTCTGTTATAGTATCTTCTCCTCTACCTCTTCTACTCCACCTCTTCTCCTCCTCTCTGGTCTGTTATTGTCTCTTCTCCTCCACCTCTTCTCTTCCTCTCTCCTCTGTTATAGTCTCTTCTCCTCCACCTCTTCTCCTCCTCTCTCCTCTGTTATAGTCTCTTCTCCTCCACCTCTTCTCCTCCACCTCTTCTCCTCCTCTCTCCTCTGCTATAGTCTCTTCTCCTCCACCTCTTCTCCTCCTCTCTCTCCTGTTATATTGTCTTCTCCTCCACCTCTTCTCCTCCACCTCTTCTTCTCCTCTGTTATATTCTCTTCTCCACCTCTTCTCCTCATCTCTCTCCTGTTATATTGTCTTTTCCTCCACCTCTTCTCCTCCTCTTTCCTCTGCTATAGTCTCTTCTCCTCTACCTCTTCTCCTCCACCTCTTCTCTTCCTCTCTCGTCTGCTATAGTCACTTCTCCTCCACCTCTTCTCTTCCTCTCTCCTCTGCTATAGTCTCTTCTCCTCTACCTCTTCTCTTCCTCCCTCCTCTGCTATAGTCTCTTCTCCTCTACCTCTTCTCCTCCACCTCTTCTCTTCCTCTCTCCTCTGTTATAGTCTCTTCTCCTCTGTTATATTATCTTCTCCTCTACCTCTTCTCCTCCTCGTTCCTCTGTTATAGTCTCTTCTCCTCCAGCTCTTCTCCTCCAGCTCTTCTCCTCCTCTCTCCTGTTATAGTCTCTTCTCCTCCACCTCTTCTCCTCCTCTCTTCTCTGTTATAGTATCTTCTCCTCTACCTCTTCTCCTCCACCTCTTCTCCTCCTCTCTGGTCTGTTATTGTCTCTTCTCCTCCACCTCTTCTCTTCCTCTCTCCTCTGTTATAGTTTCTTCTCCTCCACCTCTTCTCCTCCTCGCTCCTCTATTATAGTCTCTTCTCCTCCACCTCTTCTCCTCCTTTTTCCTCTGCTATAGTCTCTTCTCCTCTACCTCTTCTCCTCCACCTCTTCTCTTCCTCTCTCCTCTGTTATAGTCTCTTCTCCTCTACCTCTTCTCCTCCTCTTTCCTCTGCTTAGTCTCTTTTCCTCCTCTACCTCTTCTCCTCCACCTCTTCTCTTCCTCTCTCCTCTGCTATAGTCTCTTCTCCTCCACCTCTTCTCTTCCTCTCTCCTCTGCTATAGTCTCTTCTCCTCTACCTCTTCTCCTCCACCTCTTCTCTTCCTCTCTCCTCTGTTATAGTCTCTTCTCCTCTGTTATATTATCTTCTCCTCTACCTCTTCTCCTCCTCGTTCCTCTGTTATAGTCTCTTCTCCTCCAGCTCTTCTCCTCCAGCTCTTCTCCTCCTCTCTCCTGTTATAGTCTCTTCTCCTCCACCTCTTCTCCTCCTCTCTCCTCTGTTATAGTATCTTCTCCTCCACGTCTTCTCCTCCTCTCTCCTCTGTTATAGTATCTTCTCCTCTACCTCTTCTCCTCCACCTCTTCTCCTCCTCTCTCCTCTGTTATAGTATCTTCTCCTCCACCTCTTCTCCTCTCTCCTCTGTTATAGTATCTTCTCCTCCACCTCTTCTCCTCCTCTCTCCTCTGTTATAGTCTCTTCTCCTCCACCTCTTCTCCTCTCTCCTCTGCTATAGTCTCTTCTCCTCTGCTATAGTCTCTTCTCCTCCACCTCTTCTCCTCCTCTCTCCTCTGTTATAGTCTCTTCTCCTCCACCTCTTCTCCTCCTCTCTCCTGTTATATTGTCTTCTCCTCCACCTCTTCTCCTCCACCTCTTCTTCTCCTCTGTTATATTCTCTTCTCCACCTCTTCTCCTCCTCTCTCTCCTGTTATATTGTCTTTTCCTCCACCTCTTCTCCTCCTCTCTCCTCTGCTATAGTCTCTTCTCCTCCACCTCTTCTCTTCCTCTCTCCTCTGCTATAGTCTCTTCTCCTCTACCTCTTCTCCTCCACCTCTTCTCTTCCTCTCTCCTCTGTTATAGTCTCTTCTCCTCTGTTATATTATCTTCTCCTCTACCTCTTCTCCTCCTCGTTCCTCTGTTATAGTCTCTTCTCCTCCAGCTCTTCTCCTCCAGCTCTTCTCCTCCTCTCTCCTGTTATAGTCTCTTCTCCTCCACCTCTTCTCCTCCTCTCTCCTCTGTTATAGTATCTTCTCCTCCACGTCTTCTCCTCCTCTCTCCTCTGTTATAGTATCTTCTCCTCTACCTCTTCTCCTCCACCTCTTCTCCTCCTCTCTCCTCTGTTATAGTATCTTCTCCTCCACCTCTTCTCCTCCTCTCTCCTCTGTTATAGTATCTTCTCCTCCACCTCTTCTCCTCCTCTCTCCTCTGTTATAGTCTCTTCTCCTCCACCTCTTCTCCTCTCTCCTCTGCTATAGTCTCTTCTCCTCTGCTATAGTCTCTTCTCCTCCACCTCTTCTCCTCCTCTCTCCTCTGTTATAGTCTCTTCTCCTCCACCTCTTCTCCTCCTCTCTCCTGTTATATTGTCTTCTCCTCCACCTCTTCTCCTCCACCTCTTCTTCTCCTCTGTTATATTCTCTTCTCCACCTCTTCTCCTCCTCTCTCTCCTGTTATATTGTCTTTTCCTCCACCTCTTCTCCTCCTCTCTCCTCTGTTATAGTCTCTTCTCCTCTACCTCTTCTCTTCCTCTCTCCTCTGTTATATTCTCTTCTCCACCTCTTCTCCTCCTCTCTCCTGTTATAGTCTCTTCTCCTCCTCCTCTCCTCTGTTATATTCTCTTCTCCACCTCTTCTCCTCCTCTCTCCTGTTATAGTCTCTTCTCCTCCTCTCTCTCCTGTTATATTGTCTTCTCCTCCACCTCTTCTCCTCCTCTCTCCTCTGCTATAGTCTCTTCTCCTCCACTTCTTCTCCTCTTCCGCCTCTATCTCTTGACATCTCAAGTGTCTGTCGTGAACTTGTTATGGATTTTTAAACCGTACTATAATTATCAGTAGAGTATTATATATAATAATAATATATGCCATTTAGCAGACGCTTTTATCCAAAGCGACTTACAGTCATGTGTGCATACATTCTACGTATGGGTGGTCCCGGGGATCGAACCCACTACCCTGGCGTTACAAGCGCCATGCTCTACCAACTGAGCTACACAGGACTTCTTGGGGGGGGGGGTCCTAATTTGTCTGATTGAATAGGCATGATTGTCCACAGCCGAAGCCTGATTTTAAAAGGTGTCTGAGTGTTTGATTCTCCGGTTTCTGTCTTTGATTGCTGTATTTCTATCAGTCTCCACTTTCTCTACCAGATGTCATTATCACTAGAACAATGCTGTCAGGAGAAAAGCCCACCCTGGTAACAGATGGGTAGACAAAGTTCCTGCCAATACCAGTCAAGGTTAAGACTGCACTATCCAGTCCACTCTGTGTTCCTGCACTATCCAGTCCACTCTGTGTTCCTGCACTATCCAGTCCACTCTGTGTTCCTGCACTATCCAGTCCACTCTGTGTTCCTGGAGTATCTAGTCAGTCAGGCTCTGTGTTCCTGGAGTATACAGTCAGTCAGGCTCTGTTTTCCTGGAGTATCCAGTCAGTCAGGTTCTGTGTTCCTGGAGTATCCAGTCAGTCAGGCTCTGTGTTCCTGGAGTATACAGTCAGTCAGGCTCTGTTTTCCTGGAGTATCCAGTCAGTCAGGTTCTGTGTTCCTGGAGTATCCAGTCAGTCAGGCTCTGTGTTCCTGGAGTATCCAGTCAGTCAGGCTCTGTGTTCCTGGAGTATCCAGTCAGTCAGGCTCTGTGTTCCTGCAGTATCCAGTCAGTCAGGCTCTGTGTTCCTGGAGTATCTAGTCAGTCAGGCTCTGTGTTCCTGGAGTATCCAGTCAGTCAGGCTCTGTGTTCCTGGAGTATCCAGTCAGTCAGGCTCTGTGTTCCTGCAGTATCCAGTCAGTCAGGCTCTGTGTTCCTGCAGTATCCAGTCAGTCAGGCTCTGTGTTCCTGGAGTATCCAGTCAGTCAGGCTCTGTGTTCCTGGAGTATCCAGTCAGTCAGGCTCTGTGTTCCTGCAGTATCTAGTCAGTCAGGCTCTGTGTTCCTGGAGTATCCAGTCAGTCAGGCTCTGTGTTCCTGGAGTATCCAGTCAGTCAGGCTCTGTGTTCCTGCAGTATCCAGTCAGTCAGGCTCTGTGTTCCTGGAGTATCTAGTCAGTCAGGCTCTGTGTTCCTGGAGTATCTAGTCAGTCAGGCTCTGTGATCCTGGAGTATCCAGTCAGTCAGGCTCTGTGTTCCTGGAGTATCCAGTCAGTCAGGCTCTGTGTTCCTGGAGTATCTAGTCAGTCAGGCTCTGTGTTCCTGGAGTATCCAGTCAGTCAGGCTCTGTGTTCCTGGAGTATCCAGTCAGTCAGGCTCTGTGTTCCTGCAGTATCCAGTCAGTCAGGCTCTGTGTCTATAAAGGATATCGTTTCTATGCCTCCGTGTGCCATTTGAACGAAGTTGAACGTAGTTTCTGGAGCACAGCTAACTAGCTAACTAGCAATTCATAAAAGTCTACAGGAAAAGCTAACATGCTACAACTTTGGGTTAGTCTAGTGTAGGTCTCATATACCACAGGGTTACCACTCCTAACACAGAGCATGAGTGTAACCTTTGACCTCAAGTGTCCTGCCTGGTTAAACATGCCAACCCTGGTCAACATATACCTTATCTGTTAACAGCAGCCTGCAGGGCGCTGCGTTGGCCACACCTGGACAGTTCACATCAGGTATTAAACAGCAGGGCGTTGGCCACACCTGGACAGTTCACATCAGGTATTAAACAGCAGGGCGTTGGCCACACCTGGACAGTTCACATCAGCTATTAAACCGCAGGGCGTTGGCCACACCTGGACAGTTCACATCAGGTATTAAACCGCAGGGCGTTGGCCACACCTGGACAGTTCACATCAGGTATTAAACCGCAGGGCGTTGGCCACACCTGGACAGTTCACATCAGGTATTAAACCGCAGGGCGTTGGCCACACCTGGACAGTTCACATCAGGTATTAAACCGCAGGGCGTTGGCCACACCTGGACAGTTCACATCAGGTATTAAACCGCAGGGCGTTGGCCACACCTGGACAGTTCACATCAGGTATTAAACAGCAGGGCGTTGGCCACACCTGGACAGTTCACATCAGGTATTAAACCGCAGGGCGTTGGCCACACCTGGACAGTTCACATCAGGTATTAAACAGCAGGGCGTTGGCCACACCTGGACAGTTCACATCAGGTATTAAACCGCAGGGCGTTGGCCACACCTGGACAGTTCACATCAGGTATTAAACAGCAGGGCGTTGGCCACACCTGGACAGTTCACATCAGGTATTAAACCGCAGGGCGTTGGCCACACCTGGACAGTTCACATCAGGTATTAAACCGCAGGGCGCTGTTCATTCACCAATGCATTCGCTCTTCAGACTGTCCATCAATTCCTGGCTGAACCTTATGTCACAGATACTTACAAAGCACATGCCCACAATCCTTCAACAGAAGATAGTCGTTTCATCACCGCAGCACATTCAGAGATCGATAGCCATTCATCTGAAATAACTCGGATTGAAAAAAACACTTTCTGTTTGTCATAGACAGACGAGTAATATAAGATGAAAGATGAGTTCCTAACGAGGTCAGGAAGCCAAGCTGGAGCTCTGTGAGACCTTCACAGCGATGGGGCCGACGTTTCGATCAAGAGGCCTTTAGATAATGTGTACATTTTTCTCTTAACACTACACATACAAATACTGTATCTATTTTACAGTAATAAGGAAGGTGATATCTCAGTTAGTAATTTAGAAAGATGTGATTATACTATATATTTTGTTTTGTTGATTAGGAAATGCGTCATATAAAATACTTGTACTGGTGTACCTGAGCTTGTGTCCTCAGAAGTGGCTACACTTCTGTAATTTATAACAATTTTAATCAGAAAGGTGAGATTTTGAACCTTTCTTGGAGTATGCAGCATTACTAGTTATTGTTCATGGCCCTCTCAGGATAATACTTACATTTATGGATTACATAGATGACATTTAGTTACATTTAACTGGTTTTAATTGATGGGGGAGAAAAAATTGAATACCAAAAACCAACAAAGAATACGACATTTTGTCATAACGTACACTACCGGTTAAAGGTTATACAACACCTTCTTATTCGTGGCGGCAGCGTAGCCTAGTGGTTAGAGTGTAGAGGAGGTAGGTAACCTAGTGGTTAGAGTGTAGAGGAGGTAGGTAACCTAGTGGTTAGAGTGTAGAGGAGGTAGGTAACCTAGTGGTTAGAGTGTAGAGGAGGTAGGTAACCTAGTGGTTAGAGTGTAGAGGAGGTAGGTAACCTAGTGGTTAGAGTGTAGAGGAGGTAGGTAGCCTAGTGGTTAGATTGTAGAGGAGGTAGGTAGCCTAGTGGTTAGAGTGTTGAGGTGGTAGGTAGCCCAGTGGTTAGAGTGTAGAGGAGGCAGGTAACCTAGTGGTTAGAGTGTAGAGGAGGTAGGTAGACTAGTGGATAGAGTGTAGAGGAGGTAGGTAGCCTAGTGGTTAGAGTGTAGAGGAGGTAGGTAGCAGAGTGGTTAGAGTGTAGAGGAGGTAGGTAGCCTAGTGGTTAGAGTGTAGAGGAGGTGGGTAGCCTAGTGGTTAGAGTGTAGAGGAGGTAGGTAGCCTAGTGGTTAGAGTGTAGAGGAGGTAGGTAGCCTAGTGGTTAGAGTGTAGAGGAGGTAGGTAGCCTAGTGGTTAGAGTGTAGAGGAGGTAGGTAGCCTAGTGGTTAGAGTGTAGAGGAGGCAGGTAGCCTAGTGGTTAGAGTGTAGAGGAGGTAGGTAGCCTAGTGGTTATTGCATTGGACTAATAACCAAAAGGTTGCAAGTTCAAACCCCCGAGCTGACAAGGTATACATCTGTCGTTCTGCCCCTGAACAGGCAGTTAACCCACTGTTCCCCTGAACAAGGCAACTAACCCACTGTTTCCCTGAACAAGGCAGTTAACCCACTGTTCCCCTGAACAAGGCAGTTAACCCACTGTTCCCCTGAACAAGGCAGTTAACCCACTGTTCCCCTGAACAAGGCAGTTAACCAACTGTTCCCCTGAACAAGGCAGTTAACCCACTGTTCCCCTGAACAAGGCAGTTAACCAACTGTTGCCCTGAACAAGGCAGTTAACCCACTGTTCCCCTGAACAAGGCAGTTAAACCACTGTGTTCCTAGGCCGTCATTGAAAATGAGAATTTGTTCTTAACTGATTTGCCTAGTTAAATAAATGCAATGGTTTTTCTTTATTTCCTACTATTTTTTAAAACTATTTACTCTTTTCTTCAAAACTCTGAAATAACACATGGAATCATGTACTAAACAAATCAAATATATTTTAGATTTGAGATTCTTCAAAGTAGCCATCCTTTGCCTTTGACAGCTTTGCACACTCTTGGCATTCTCTCAACCAGCTTCACCTCAAATGCTTTTCCAACAGCCTTGAAGGAGTTCCCACATATGCTGAGCACTTGTTGGCAGCTTTTCCTTCGGTCTGCTGTTGTTCCGATTCATCCCAAACGATCTCATTTGGTTTTGAGTTGGCCAGGTCATCTGATGCAGCACACCATCACTCTCCTTCTTGGTAAAATAGCCCTTACACAGCCTGAAGGTGTGTGGGGTCATTGTCCTGTTGAAAAACAAATGATAGTCCCACTAAACCCAAACCAGATGGGATGGCATATCTGTCACATGTGCTCCCTCTCCGGCCTCTAGGTCACCAGGCTGCTCGTTAGGGCGCACACCTGTCACCAGAGTTACGCGCATAATGACACTCACCTGGACTCCGTCACCTCCTTGATTACCTGCCTTTTATAAGTCTCTCTCTTTGGTTCCTTCCCCAGTCATCATTGTTGCTGTTTCATGTTGGTGCGCTGTTTGTGGTTCTTGTTATGTTCATTTATTAATTAAATGTATTCTGTCCCTGGACTTGCTTCCCGACTTTCAGCGTATATCCTTACAGTATCGCTGCAGAATGCTGTTGTAGCCATGCTGGTCAAGTGTGCCTTGAATTCTAAATAAATCACTGACAGTGTCACCAGCAAAGCACCCCCAGACCATCACACCTCCTCCTCCATGCTTCACGGTGGGAAATACACACGCAGAGATCATCTGTTCACCTACTCTGCATCTCACAAAGATACGGTGGTTGGTACCAAAAATCTCCAATTTGGACTCCAGACCAAAGGGCAGATTTCCACAGTCTAATGTCCATTGCTCGTGTTTCTTGGCCCAATCAAGTCTGTTCTTCTTATTGGTGTCCTTTAGTAGTGGTTTCTTTGCAGAAATTCAACCATGAAGGCCTGATTCACACAGTCTCCTCTGAAAAGTTGATGTTGAGATGTGTCTGTTACTTGAACTCTGTGAAGCAATAATTTGGGCTGCAATTTCTGAGGATGGTAACTCTAATGAACTTGTCCTCTGCAACAGAGGTAACTCTGTGTCTTCCTTTCCTGTGGCGGTCCTCATGAGAGCCAGTTAACTCTAATGAACTTATCCTCTGCAGCAGAGGTAACTCTGGGTCTTCCTTTCCTGTGGCGGTCCTCATGAGAGCCAGTTAACTCTAATGAACTTATCCTCTGCTGCAGAGGTAACTCTGGGTCTTCCTTTCCTGTGGCGGTCCTCATGAGAGCCAATTAACTCTAATGAACTTATCCTCTGCAGCAGAGGTAATTCTGTGTCTTCCTTTCCTGTTGCGGTCCTCATGAGAGCCAGTTAACTCTAATGAACTTATCCTCTGCAGCAGAGGTAATTCTGTGTCTTCCTTTCCTGTGGCGGTCCTCATGAGAGCCAGTTAACTCTAATGAACTTATCCTCTGCAGCAGAGGTAATTCTGTGTCTTCCTTTCCTGTTGCGGTCCTCATGAGAGCCAGTTAACTCTAATGAACTTATCCTCTGCAGCAGAGGTAACTCTGTGTCTTCCTTTCCTGTGGCGGTCCTCATGAGAGCCAGTTAACTAATGATGAAGTCATTATTTGAGCTGTTCTTTCCATAAAATGGACTTGGTCTTTTACCAAATAAAAATGGACTTGGCCTTTTACCAAATCTTCTGTTTACCACCCCTAATTTGTTACAACACAACTGAT
>NC_060191.1:72353468-72354670 GCF_021184085.1 Oncorhynchus gorbuscha | reverse complement strand
CTCACCCCACATCTGTCCATATTAACTCAGGGCCACTTCCTCTTCCCCTCACTCCATCTCTGTCCATATTAACTCAGGGCCACTTCCTCTTCCCCTCACCCCATCTCTGTCCATATTAATCCAGGGCCACTTCCTCTTCCCCTCACTCCATCTCTGTCCATATTAACTCAGGGCCACTTCCTCTTCCCCTCACTCCATCTCTGTCCATATTAACTCAGGGCCACTTCCTCTTCCCCTCACCCCATCTCTGTCCATATTAATCCAGGGCCACTTCCTCTTCCCCTCACCCCATCTCCCTCACCCCATCTCTGTTCATCCATCTCTGTAATCCAGGGCCATCTCTGTTATTAACTCTTCCCCTCACCCCATCTCTGTCCATATTAATCCAGGGCCACTTCCTCTTCCCCTCACCCCATCTCTGTTCATATTAATCCAGGGCCACTTCCTCTTCCCCTCACCCCATCTCTGTCCATATTAATCCAGGGCCACTTCCTCTTCCCCTCACCCCATCTCTGTCCATATTAATCCAGGGCCACTTCCTCTTCCCCTCACCCCATCTCTGTCCATATTAATCCAGGGCCACTTCCTCTTCCCCTCACCCCACCTCTGTCTATATTAATGGTTTGTGTTCCTCAGTGTCTCTGGTTTTCCTTATTTCATTTTAATGAGTGTCGGATTTAGACCTGGGACACCAGTTGTGGTGATTGCCTCGTCGTTCTTGCCAATAATGTCCTTTTCCTGTTCAGGGTTCTGGGGTCCCTCCAGAACTTCCCAGAGTTTGCCAAGGCCTTCAACTGTCCCAAGAACAGCTACATGGTGCCTGACAAGACTTGTCAAGTCTGGTGATACTGTAGTCCTGACACTAGCCTTGCCCTGAGGCTGGTGGAGGGTGAGAGTGGGGCTTGTGTCCTCTTCCCCCTCATCACCTCATTTTCCCACCTGACTGTTAGAGCACTATTCTGGGACATAGTCGATGTTCCCCAGTTCACTGCTACACCGATCGTACAGAACAACCAGCTTCAAGGGACTACAGAGGGCTGTTCATATCCAGCTCCCAGGCTCTTCACCGGATCACCCAGGTCACCGCTTTCCACTGAATACAGTCACGCCAATCACAATATATATATTTTTTGGGGGGGGGGGGGTGGAATTGAAAATGTACTTTTCAATTAAATTTGTCCCTTTGCATTTCAATCAGAATT
>NC_060191.1:72305968-72345968 GCF_021184085.1 Oncorhynchus gorbuscha | reverse complement strand
AACCACCAACTTACCATCCTGAGACAAGGCCGAGTATAGCCCACAAAGATCTCCGACACGGTACAACCCAAAGGGGGGAAACCCAGACAGGCCGACCACAACAGTGAATCAACCCACCCAGGTGACGCACCCCCCCAGGGACGGCACGAGAGAGCCCCAGCAAGCCAGTGACTCAGCCCCGTAACAGGGTTAGAGGCAGAGAATCCCAGTGGAAAAAGGGGAACCGGCCAGGCAGAGACAGCAAGGGCGGTTCGTTGCTCCAGAGCCTTTCCGTTCACCTTCCCACTCCTGGGCCAGACTACACTCAATCATATGACCCACTGAAGAGATGAGTCTTCAGTAAAGACTTAAAGGTTGAGACCGAGTTTGCGTCTCTGACATGGGTAGGCAGACCGTTCCATAAAAATGGAGCTCTATAGGAGAAAGCCCTGCCTCCAGCTGTTTGCTTAGAAATTCTAGGGACAATTAGGAGGCCTGCGTCTTGTGACCGTAGCGTACGTATAGGTATGTACGGCAGGACCAAATCAGAGAGGTAGGTAGGAGCAAGCCCATGTAATGCTTTGTAGGTTAGCAGTAAAACCTTGAAATCAGCCCTTGCTTTGACAGGAAGCCAGTGTAGAGAGGCTAGCACTGGAGTAATATGATCAAATTTTTTGGTTCTAGTCAGGATTCTAGCAGCCGTATTTAGCACTAACTGAAGTTTATTTAGTGCTTTATCCGGGTAGCCGGAAAATAGAGCATTGCAGTAGTCTAACCTAGAAGTGACAAAAGCATGGATTAATTTTTCTGCATCATTTTTGGACAGAAAGTTTCTGATTTTTGCAATGTTACGTAGATGGAAAAAGCTGTCCTCGAAATGGTCTTGATATGTTCTTCAAAAAGAGAGATCAGGGTCCAGAGTAACGCCGAGGTCCTTCACAGTTTTATTTGAGACGACTGTACAACCATTAAGATTAATTGTCAGATTCAACAGAAGATCTCTTTGTTTCTTGGGACCTAGAACAAGCATCTCTGTTTTGTCCGAGTTTAATAGTAGAAAGTTTGCAGCCATCCACTTCCTTATGTCTGAAACACATGCTTCTAGCGAGGGCAATTTTGGTGCTTCACCGTGTTTCATTGAAATGTACAGCTGTGTGTCATCCGCATAGCAGTGAAAGTTTACATTATGTTTTCGAATAACATCCCCAAGAGGTAAAATATATAGTGCTACTACTACCACTAGGACATCATACTGCTACTACTACCACTAGGACATCATACTGCTACTACTACCACTAGGACATCATACTGCTACTACCACTAGGACATCATACTGCTACTACCACTAGGACATCATACTGCTACTACCACTAGGACATCATACTGCTACTACCACTAGGACATCATACTGCTACTACTACCACTAGGACATCATACTGCTACTACTACCACTAGGACATCATAGTGCTACTACCACTAGGACATCATACTGCTACTACCACTAGGACATCATACTGCTACTACCACTAGGACATCATACTGCTACTACCACTAGGACATCATACTGCTACTACCACTAGGACATCATACTGCTACTACCACTAGGACATCATACTGCTACTACCACTAGGACATCATACTGCTACTACCACAAGGACATCATACTGCTACTACCACTAGGACATCATACTGCTACTACCACTAGGACATCATACTGCTACTACCACTAGACATTTACATTACATTTAAGTCATTTAGCAGACGCTCTTATCCAGAGCGACTTACAAATTGGTGCATTCACCTTATGACATCCAGTGGAACAGCCACTTTACAATAGTGCATCTAAATATTTTAAGGGGGGGGGGGTGAGAAGGATTACTTTATCCTATCCTAGGTATTCCTTAAAGAGGTGGGGTTTCAGGTGTCTCCGGAAGGTGGTGATTGACTCCGCTGACCTGGCGTCGTGAGGGAGTTTGTTCCACCATTGGGGAGCCAGAGCAGCGAACAGTTTTGACTGGGCTGAGCGGGAACTGTACTTCCTCAGTGGTAGGGAGGCGAGCAGGCCAGAGGTGGATGAACGCAGTGCCCTTATTTGGGTGTAGGGCCTGATCAGAGCCTGGAGGTACTGAGGTGCCGTTCCCCTCACAGCTCCGTAGGCAAGCACCATGGTCTTATAGCGGATGTGAGCTTCAACTGGAAGCCAGTGGAGAGAGCGGAGGAGCGGGGTGACGTGAGAGAACTTGGGAAGGTTGAACACTAGACGGGCTGCGGCGTTCTGGATGAGTTGTAGGGGTTTAATGGCACAGGCAGGGAGCCCAGCCAACAGCGAGTTGCAGTAATCCAGACGGGAGATGACAAGTGCCTGGATTAGGACCTGCGCCGCTTCCTGTGTGAGGCAGGGTCGTACTCTGCGGATGTTGTAGAGCATGAACCTACAGGAACGGGCCACCGCCTTGATGTTAGTTGAGAACGACAGGGTGTTGTCCAGGATCACGCCAAGGTTCTTAGCGCTCTGGGAGGAGGACACAATGGAGTTGTCAACCGTGATGGCGAAATCATGGAACGGGCAGTCCTTCCCCGGGAGGAAGAGCAGCTCCGTCTTGCCGAAGTTCAGCTTGAGGTGGTGATCCGTCATCCACACTGATATGTCTGCCAGACATGCAGAGATGCGATTCGCCACCTGGTCATCAGAAGGGGGAAAGGAGAAGATTAATTGTGTGTCGTCTGCATAGTAATGATAGGAGAGACCATGTGAGGTTATGACAGAGCCAAGTGACTTGGTGTATAGCGAGAATAGGAGAGGGCCTAGAACAGAGCCCTGGGGGACACCAGTGGTGAGAGCGCGTGGTGAGGAGACAGATTCTCGCCACGCCACCTGGTAGGAGCGACCTGTCAGGTAGGACGCAATCCAACCGTGGTCCGCGCCGGAGATGCCCAACTCGGAGAGGGTGGAGAGGAGGATCTGATGGTTCACAGTATCGAAGGCAGCCGATAGGTCTAGAAGGATGAGAGCAGAGGAGAGAGAGTTAGCTTTAGCGGTGCGGAGCGCCTCCGTGATACAGAGAAGAGCAGTCTCAGTTGAATGACTAGTCTTGAAACCTGACTGATTTGGATTAAGAAGGTCATTCTGAGAGAGATAGCGGGAGAGCTGGCCAAGGACGGCACGTTCAAGAGTTTTGGAGAGAAAAGAAAGAAGGGATACTGGTCTGTAGTTGTTGACATCGGAGGGATCGAGTGTAGGTTTTTTCAGAAGGGGTGCAACTCTCGCTCTCTTGAAGACGGAAGGGACGTAGCCAGCGGTCAGGGATAAGTTGATGAGCGAGGTGAGGTAAGGGAGAAGGTCTCCGGAAATGGTCTGGAGAAGAGAGGAGGGGATAGGGTCGAGCGGGCAGGTTGTTGGGCGGCCGGCCGTCACAAGACGCGAGATTTCATCTGGAGAGAGAGGGGAGAAAGAGGTCAGAGCACAGGGTAGGGCAGTGTGAGCAGAACCAGCGGTGTCGTTTGACTTAGCAAACGAGGATCGGATGTCGTCGACCTTCTTTTCAAAATGGTTGACGAAGTCATCTGCAGAGAGGCAGGAGGGGGGGGGAGGATTCAGGAGGGAGGAGAAGGTGGCAAAGAGCTTCCTAGGGTTAGAGGCAGATGCTTGGAATTTAGAGTGGTAGAAAGTGGCTTTAGCAGCAGAGACAGAGGAGGAAAATGTAGAGAGGAGGGAGTGAAAGGATGCCAGGTCCGCAGGGAGGCGAGTTTTCCTCCATTTCCGCTCGGCTGCCCGGAGCCCTGTTCCGTGAGCTCGCAATGAGTCGTCAAGCCACGGAGCGGGAGGGGAGGACCGAGCCGGCCTGGAAGATAGGGGACATAGAGAGTCAAAGGATGCAGAAGGTGAGGAGAGGAGGGTTGAGGAGACAGAATCAGGAGATAGGTTGGAGAAGGTTTGAGCAGAGGGAAGAGATGATAGGATGGAAGAGGAGAGAGTAGCGGGGGAGAGAGAGTGAAGGTTGGGACGGCGCGATACCATCCGAGTAGGGGCAGTGTGGGAGGTGTTGGATGAGAGCACTAGGACATCATACTGCTACTACCACTAGGACATCATACTGCTACTGCTACTAGGACATCATACTGCTACTACCAGCTCTACTGGTAGTACTGTTACTACCACTAGGACATCATACTGCTACTACTACTAGGACATCATACTGCTACTACCAGCTCTACTGCTACTACCACTAGGACATCATACTGCTACTACTACTAGGACATCATACTGCTACTACCAGCTCTACTGCTACTACCACTAGGACATCATACTGCTACTACCACTAGGACATCATACTGCTACTACTACTATGACATCATACTGCTACTGCCACTAGGACATCATACTGCTACTACCACTAGGACATCATACTGCTACTACCACTAGGACATCATACTGCTACTACCACTAGGACATCATACTGCTACTACCACTAGGACATCATACTGCTACTACTACTATGACATCATACTGCTACTGCCACTAGGACATCATACTGCTACTGCCACTAGGACATCATACTGCTACTACCACTAGGACATCATACTGCTACTACCACTATGACATCATACTGCTACTGCCACTAGGACATCATACTGCTACTACCACTAGGACATCATACTGCTACTACCACTAGGACATCATACTGCTACTACCACTAGGACATCATACTGCTACTACCACTAGGACATCATACTGCTACTACCACAAGGACATCATACTGCTACTACCACTAGGACCTCATACTGCTACTACTACTATGACATCATACTGCTACTGCCACTAGGGCATCATACTGCAACTACCTGCTCTACTGGTAGTCCTGCTACTACCACTAGGACATCATACTGCTACTACCACTAGGACATCATACTGCTACTACCACTAGGACATCATACTGCTACTACCACTAGGACATCATACTGCTACTACTACTAGGACATCATACTGCTACTACCAGCTCTACTGCTACTACCACTAGGACATCATACTGCTACTACTACTAGGACATCATACTGCTACTACCAGCTCTACTGCTACTACCACTAGGACATCATACTGCTACTACCACCAGGACGTCATACTGCTACTACCACTAGGACGTCATACTGCTACTACCACTAGGACGTCATACTGCTACTACCACTAGGACGTCATACTGCTACTACCACTAGGACGTCATACTGCTACTACCACTAGGACGTCATACTGCTACTACCACTAGGACGTCATACTGCTACTACCACTAGGACGTCATACTTCTACTACCACTAGGACGTCATACTGCTAAAACCACTAAGGCTCTCCAGAGGGTAGTGAGGACTGCACAACACTAGGACATCATACTGCTACTACCACTAGGACGTCATACTTCTACTACCACTAGGACGTCATACTTCTACTACCAGCAGTACTAAACCTGCATCTGTCGATGACACAAGTTGTTCTGCTTCCACCAGCACATCCAATGCTAGCATCAGTAACTCAACATGTGTTGTTAGCCCAGCTAGCATGGACACTGACATGTGTTGTTAGCCCAGCTAGCATGGACACTGACATTTGTGAATCTGATGCAGTCTAAGAGCTACTGTACACTTACCTGGGAAATCAGGTACAACAGACAGGGATGTTGGACCATCGAAGAGGTGCAAATGTGATGAGAACTACATTGATTTGGGGTTCACTTATATTGGGAGTCATGCCTTTCCTCAGCCACAGTGTGTTATATGTGCAAAAGTATTATCTCACAACTCAATGAAACCTTCACTCTTGCGTCGACATTTATAGACAAAACATGCCAATTTGAAAAATAAGCCACAGTAGTTTTTTTTTGTGAGAATTAAGACGACTTTTGAGTAGTAAGACAAGTATAAAAGCAACAGATACCATTAATAAGAAGGGGCTAGAAGCATCTTATATGGTGAGCTACCGAGTGGCTGGAACAGGCAAACCCCATACTATTGTGGAGGACTTCATTCTTTCCGCTGACGCAGATATGACTGGGACAATGTTGGGGGAAAAGGACAAAGAAACTATACAGACTGTGTCTTTCACACCGTGTCAGTGACATGGCAGGAGATGTTTGAAACAATTACTGCTTCAAATACAAGCCAGTGAATTATATATATTACAGCTGGATGAGTCAACAGACGTGGCAGGCCTGACACAGCTCCTGGTATATGTCTGTTACAGCTGGATGAGTCAACAGACGTGGCGGGTCTGACACAGCTCCTGGTATATGTCTGTTACAGCTGGGTGAGTCAACAGGCCTGGCACAGCTCCTGGTATATGTCTGTTACAGCTGGGTGAGTCAACAGACGTGGCGTGCCTTGTATATGTCTGTTACGTTTATGGGGTGTCAATTAAGAAAGACGACTTCTTCTGCAAACCACTGGAAACCAGGACAACAGGAGAGGATATGTTTAAAGTACTGGACAGCTTTGTGACATCAAATGGTCTTTGGCATCAAAATGCGTTGGTATCTGTACTGATGGGGCATGATCCATGACAGGGAGACATAGTGGAGTGGTAACGCGCCTGCAAGCAGTTGCTCCCGACGCCACTTGGGTATACTGCAGCATCCACCTAGAGGCTATTGGGTACACTGCAGCATCCACCTAGAGGCTCTTGGGTATACTGCAGCATCCACCGAGAGGCTCTTGAGTACACTGCAGCATCCACCGAGAGGCTCTTGGGTACACTGCAGCATCCACCGAGAGGCTCTTGGGTACACTGCAGCATCCACCGAGAGGCTCTTGGGTATACTGCAGCATTCACCGAGAGGCTCTTGAGTACACTGCAGCATCCACCGAGAGGCTCTTGAGTACACTGCAGCATCCACCGAGAGGCTCTTGGGTACACTGCAGCATCCACCGAGAGGCTCTTGGGTACACTGCAGCATCCACCGAGAGGCTCTTGGGTACACTGCAGCATCCACCGAGAGGCTCTTGGGTACACTGCAGCATCCACCGAGAGGCTCTTGGGTACACTGCAGCATCCACCGAGAGGCTCTTGAGTACACTGCAGCATCCACCGAGAGGCTCTTACTGCCAAGGGAATGCCTGACAGCTTGAAATACATTCTGGACACTACAGTGAAACTGGTTGAATCATTGTTAAACCTTGTTAAAGCCTTGTTAAACCTTGTTAAAGTCTTGTTAAACCTTGTTAAATCATTGTTAAACCTTGTTAAATCATTGTTAAACCTTGTTAAAGCCTTGTTAAACCTTGTTAAATCATTGTTAAACCTTGTTAAATCATTGTTAAACCTTGTTAAAGCCTTGTTAAACCTTGGTAAAGCCTTGTTAAACCTTGTTAAATCATTGTTAAACCTTGTTAAAGCCTTGTTAAACCTTGGTAAAGCCTTGTTAAACCTTGTTAAACCTTGTTAAAGCCTTGTTAAACCTTGGTAAAGCCTTGTTAAACCTTGTTAAATCATTGTTAAACCTTGTTAAATCATTGTTAAACCTTGTTAAAGCAAGGCTCCTGAACTCTGGTGTATTTTCTGCGTTATGTAATGATATGGGCAGTGACCATGTAACGATTTTTCAACATACCGAAGTGCGCTGGTTATCAAGGGGATAAGTATTGACACGTTTTTTAAAAATTGAGTTCCGAGCTTAAAGTTTTCTTTACTGACCATCATTAGTTTCTCACACGACTGGCCTGTCTGGGTGATGTGTTTTCTCACCTGAATGATCTGAATCTAGGATGACAGGGACTCTACGCAACTATATTCAATGTGCGGGACTAAATTGAGGCTGTGATTAAGAAGTTGGAGCTCTTCTCTGTCTGCGTTAACAAGGACAACACACAGGTCTTTCCATCATTGTATGATTTTTTGTGTGTAAATGAACTCAAGCTTACGGACAATGTCAAATGTGACATAGCGAAGCATCTGAGTGAGTTGGGTGCGGTATTACGCAGGTACTTAACCAAAATGGATGACAAAAACACCTGGATTTGTTAACCCTTTCATGCCCTTACCGATATCTGAACAAGAGAGACTCATACAAGTTGCAACAAGCAGCTCTGTGAAAATGTAATTGAATCAGAAGCCAGATTTCTGGATGTACTCAGAGTTTCTTGCCTTGACAAATCGTGCTGTTAAGACACTGATGCCCTTTGTAACTACGTACCTATGTCAGAATGGATTCTCGGCTCTCACTAGCATGAACACTAAATACAGGCACAGACTTTGTGTGGCAAATGATTTAAGACTGAGACTCTCTCCAATACAACCCAACATTGCAGAGTGATGTGCATCCTTTAAAGCACACGCTTCTCATTAACCTGTGGTGAGATATTCACTATTTTCGATGAACAAATAAGGTTTTATATGTAAGATGGGAAAATAAAGAGCAAAATGATTGATTATTATTATATTATTATTTGTGCCTCTCTGTCACTTCCCACAAGCCGGGTTGTGACAAAAACTCACACTCATTCTTATGTTTAATAAATGTATCATATAGTGTGTGTGTGTGGCAGGCTTACAATGATGGCAAAAAAACTATATTTTATGTGATATGTTTGAAGGTGTATGGGACTATAAAAAATATACATCTAAAAAATGTGGGAACCACTGACCTAAATCAATAGTTTTGGTTTGATTGTGACATATTTTGACAATTTAAGGCCAAGGAAGAAACACGACTCCAGGACTGTGTCCCTCCACATCTCAAATTGTTCACCATTGATTCTAATTGAGTGATAAGGGCATTTTGGCTGCGTTGAGCCCAGACGAGGCTGGTGGGAGGAACTATAGGAGGATGAGCTCATTGTAATGGCTGGAATGGAATTAATGGTACGTTATCAAACACATCAAACAAATGGGAATCAGGTTTGACTCTATTCCATTAATTCCATTCCAATCACTGCAATGAGCCCGTCCTCCTATAGCTCCTCCCACCAGCCTCTGGTTGAGACATGGGTCACATCCCCTGTTCCGTTGCATACATCAACCAATGGTTGTGTGCTATCTAGTCGACTGTATCATGGACTGACAGATTGCTATATGAGATGGTTAGATGATACGTAAGTGTTGTGAGGTCTGAAGTGTGTCAGCAGCGCCTGGGCAGAGGAACGCACTCACAATTTGACAGTGCGAGCCCTCCCCTGCGCTATATTAATGGCCGCCCTAGGGAGATGGTAAATATACCACACACTGCTCTGATTAGAAGCACGTTTTTTGGCACTTAGAGAGAGAGAGAGACACTGACACAGGAGGGGTGGAGAGATAGGTCTACTGAGAGAAGGAGAGAAGGAGAGATGAGAGAGATAGGTCTACTGAGAGAAGGAGAGAAGGAGAGATGAGAGAGATAGGTCTACTGAGAGAAGGAGAGAAGGAGAGATGAGAGAGATAGGTCTACTGAGAGAAGGAGAGAAGGAGAGATGAGAGAGATAGGTCTACTGAGAGAAGGAGAGAAGGAGAGATGAGAGAGATAGGTCTACTGAGAGAAGGAGAGATGGAGACAGAAGGAGAGAGATAGGCCTACTGAGAGAAGGAGAGAGAGGGAGAGAGATAGGCCTACGGAGAGAAGGAGAGAGATGTCTACTGAGAGAAGGAGAGATGGAGACAGGAGAGAGATAGGCCTACAGAGAGAAGGAGAGAGATGGAGAGAGATAGGCCTACTGAGAGAAGGAGAGAGAGGGAGAGAGATAGGCCTACTGAGAGAAGGAGAGAGAGGGAGAGAGATAGGCCTACGGAGAGAAGGAGAGAGAGGGAGAGAGATAGGCCTACGGAGAGAAGGAGAGAGATACCTACACGTACGCTACGGTCACAAGACGCAGGCCTCCTAATTGTCCCTAGAATTTCTAAGCAAACAGCTGGAGGCAGGGCTTTCTCCTTTAGAGCTCCATTTTTATGGAACGGTCTGCCTACCCATGTCAGATACACAAACTCGGTCTCAACCTTTAAGTCTTTACTGAAGACTCATCTCTTCAGTGGGTCATATGATTGAGTGTAGTCTGGCCCAGGAGTGGCAAGGTGAACGGAAAGGCTCTGGAGCAACGAACCGCCCTTGCTGTCTCTGCCTGGCCGGTTCCCCTCTTTCCACTGGGATTCTCTGCCTCTAACCCTATTACAGGGGCTGAGTCACTGGCTTACAGGCGCTCTCTCATGCCGTCCCTGCAGGGGGTGCGTCACCTGAGTGGGTTGATTCACTGTTGTGGTCATCCTGTCTGGGTTGGCGCCCCCCCCCTTGGGCTGTGCCGTGGCGGAGATCTTTGTGGGCTATACTCAGCCTTGTCTCAGGATGGTAAGTTGGTGGTTGAAGATATCCCTCTAGTGGTGTGGGGGCTGTGCTTTGGCAAAGTGGGTGGGGTTATATCCTTCCTGTTTGGCCCTGTCCGGGGGTGTCCTCGGATGGGGCCACAGTGTCTCCTGTCCCCTCCTGTCTCAGCCTCCAGTATTTATGCTGCAGTAGTTTGTGTCGGGGGGCTAGGGTCAGTTTGTTATATCTGGAGTACTTCTCCTGTCCTATTCGGTGTCCTGTGTGAATCTAAGTGTGCGTTCTCGAATTCTCTCCATCTTTCTTTCTCTCTCTCGGAGGACCTGAGCCCTAGGACTGTGCCCCAGGACTACCTGACATGATGACTCCTTGCTGTCCCCAGTCCACCTGGCCATGATGCTGCTCCAGTTTCAACTGACCTGAGCCCTAGGACCATGCCCCAGGACTACCTGACATGATGACTCCTTGCTGTCCCCAGTCCACCTGGCCATGCTGCTGCTCCAGTTTCAACTGTTCTGCCTTACTATTATTCGACCATGCTGGTCATTTATGAACATTTGAACATCTTGGCCATGTTCTGTTATAATCTCCACCCGGCACAGCCAGAAGAGGACTGACCACCCCACATAGCCTGGTTCCTCTCTAGGTTTCTTCCTAGGTTTTGGCCTTTCTAGGGAGTTTTTCCTAGCCACCGTGCTTCTACACCTGCATTGCTTGCTGTTTGGGGTTTTAGGCTGGGTTTCTGTACAGCACTTTGAGATATCAGCTGATGTACGAAGGGCTATATAAATAAATTTGATTTGATTTGAGATGGAGAGAGAGGGAGAGAGATAGGCCTACTGAGAGAAGGAGAGAGATGGAGAGAGATAGGCCTACTGAGAATAGGACAGGAGAAGTACTCCAGATATAACAAACTGAGCCTAGCCCCCCGACACAAACTACTGCAGCATAAATACTGGAGGCTGAGACAGGAGGGGTCAGGAGACACTGTGGCCCCATCCGAGGACACCCCCGGACAGGGCCAAACAGGAAGGATATAACCCCACCCACTTTGCCAAAGCACAGCCCCCACACCACAGTTGTCCTGTCCCCTTAGCAGAAAAGCATCCCCAAAGAATGATGTTTCCACCTCCATGCTTCACGGTTGGGATGGTGTTCTTGGGGTTGTACTAATCCTTCATCTTCCTCCAAACACGGCGAGTGTCATCAGACCACATGATCTTCTCCCATTCCTCCTCTGGATCATCCAGATGGTCATTGGCAAACTTCAGATGGGCCTGGATATGCGCTGGTTTGAGCAGGGGGACCTTGCGTGCGCTGCAGGATTTTAATCCATGACGGCGTAGTGTGATACTAATGGTTTTCTTTGAGACTGTGGTCCCAGCTCTTTTCAGGTCATTGACCAGGTCCTGCCGTGTAGTTCTGGGCTGATCCCTCACCATCCTCAGGATCACTGATGCCCCATGAGGTGAGATCTTGCACGGAGCCCCAGACCGAGGGTGATTGACCGTCATCTTGAACTTTTTTCATTTTCTAATAATTGCGCCAACAGTTGTTGCCTTCTCACCAATCTGCTTGTCTATTGTCCTGTAGCCTATCCCAGCCTTGTGCAGGTCTACAATGTTATTATTACTGGTTGGTAGGTGATCAAATACTTATGTCATGCAATAAAATGCAAATTAATTACTTAAAAATCATACAATGTGATTTTCTGGATTTTTGTTTTAGATTCCGTCTCTCACAGTTGAAGTGTACCTATGATAAAAATGACAGACCTCTACATGCTTTGTAAGTAGGAAAGTGGATCAAATACTGGTTCTCCCCACTGTATATGTTTTTGCTTTTTGTTCTCTCTCTCCCTCTTTCTCTCTCCCTCTTTCTCTCTCCCTCTTTCTCTCCCTCTCTCTTTCTCCTCCCTCTCTCTCTGTCTTTCTCTTCTCTCTCGCTCTCCCTCTCTTCCATCGCTCTTCAATCGCTCTCTCTCTCTCTCTCCCATAGCTCGCTCTCTCTCTCTCCCATCGCTCGCTCTCTCTCTCTCTTCAATCGCTCTCTCTCTCTCTCTCTTCCATCTCTCTCTCTCTCTCTCCCTCCCTCTCCCTCCCTCTCCCTCTCTCTCTCTCGCTCTCTCTTCCATCTCTCGCTCTCTCTCTCTCTTTTATCTCTCTCTACCTCTCTCTTCCATCCCCCCTCCTCTCTTTTTTGGCAGCTTGCTGTAGGTTAACACCACCCACCATCCTATGGCTGCAAAGGAAGCAACAGTAGTGTTTCCACACCATTCCCACTCCCACCTTCAGTGGTATTAGCTGCTATGCTACCTAGCATCACAGCTGGTATTATAACACCCTGCCTGCCATCTGGCTTGGAGAGTGGGAGGCATTCGTTTTTGTGTTACACAACAAATCAGCTTGATCACTGTGGCCGAATAAGAGTAGTTTGGTGGGGGCTGGTAGACATAGCCAAATAAGAGTAGTTTGGTGGGGGCTGGTAGACATAGTCCCAGACCCTTTTTATGTTTTACACTCGGAGTGTTGAGTCACAAAGACCTGTACTACTGGTTAATAATAGGTTCATTCAGTGATAGTATTTAGCGATAGTACTCACCGGTAGTATTCAGTGGTAGTACTCGGTGGTACTATTCAGCGGTAGTATTCAGCGGTAGTACTCACCGGTAGTATTCAGTGGTAGTACTCGGTGGTAGTATTCAGCGATAGTATTCAGCGGTAGTATTCAGCAGTAGTACTCAGCGGTAGTATTCAGTGGTAGTACTCGGTGGTAGTATTCAGCGGTAGTACTCAGCGGTAGTATTTAGCGGTAGTATTCAGCGGTAGTATTCAGCGGTAGTACTCAGCGGTAGTATTTAGCGGTAGTATTCAGCGGTAGTATTCAGCGGTAGTATTCAGCGGTAGTATTTAGCGGTAGTATTCAGCGATAGTACTCAGCGGTAGTATTCAGCGGTAGTATTCAGCGGTAGTATTCAGCGGAAGTATTCAAGGGCCTTAGGTTTTCAGCTTTTGTAACAGAGACACATTGGAAGATGGGAAAGCAGTTATGTGACTGATTTGGCCAATCAGTGATGTAACTTAATCAATTAAACGGGAAACTGTTGAGTGTGAGAAACCCTGTCGTCAGCACCGTAGTCAGCCTTGTGGTCAGCCCTGTGGTCAGGCCTGTGGAAAGCTCTGCGGTCATTCCTGTGGACAGCCATGTAGTCAGCCCTGTGGACAGCCCTGCAGTCAGACTTGTGGTCAGCCCTGTAGTCAAATATGTGGTTCGCCCTGTAGACAGGCCTGTGGACAACTCTGTGGTCAGCCCATTAGTCAGCCCTGTAGTCAGGCCTGTGGACAGCCCTGCAGTCAGGCCTGTGGACAGCCCTGTAGTCAGGCATGTGGACAGTTCTGTAGTCAACCCTGTAGTCAGCCCTTTGGTTAGTCCTGGGGACAGCCCCGTGGCCAGCTCTGTGGACAGCCCTGTAGTCAGCCCTTTGGTTAGTCCTGGGGACATCCCTGTGGACAGCCCTGTAGTCAGCCCTGTGGACAGCCCTGTAGTCAGCCCTGTGGACAGCCCTGTAGTCAGGCCTGTGGACAGCCCTGTAGTCAGCCCTTTGGTTAGTCCTGGGGACATCCCTGTGGACAGCCCTGTAGTCAGCCCTGTGGACAGCCCTGTAGTCAGCCCTTTGGTTAGTCCTGTGGACAGCCCTGTAGTCAGGCCTGTGGACAGCCCTGTAGTCAGCCCTTTGGTTAGTCCTGGGGACATCCCTGTGGACAGCCCTGTAGTCAGCCCTGTGGACAGCCCTGTAGTCAGGCCTGTGGACAGCCCTGTGGTCAGCCCTTTGGTTAGTCCTGTGGACAGCCCTGTAGTCAGGCCTGTGGACAGCCCTGTAGTCAGGCCTGTGGACAGCCCTGTAGTCAGCCCTGTGGACAGCCCTGTAGTCAGGCCTGTGGAAAGCAGAAAATGACTGCAGTCTCTCTGTCAGCCAAAGACACAGAACATGGACGGAAATGTACTCTCATTTACAGTGGACAGGTAGGGTTCACAGAGGGTTCTCTGACCAAAATATAAAGTTATTAAGATAATATTCATTCATATGAGTACAACTGTTGTTATTATTATTTCCTGTGATTTTCAACATTGATTAAAAAAAAAAAAAAAAATGTAAAGTGAACAATCTCTGCGCATGTGTCTCATTCATCTTTCCCATGGTGTCATGTTTCTTACTGTAGACACAGACCATTGAACTAAGCCAATGTAAATGACTGTGACCAATAATGGCTGGGTGCTGTGGTATTGTTGTTATTATTACCATAACAACAGACAGTAAAATACTGCAGGTCACAGACACTCCGTATGAAGACTGACATCACTAATTCTACCTCCGCTGACTGTTTTTCCAGAATATCACTGTTAAGCAACACTGCACCAAATACCATAGTTTCATATTCCTACTTGATCTAACCTCTCTGACAACTGTTGTTCTTCCTTAGTTGTTCTAACCTCTCTGACAACTGTTGTCCACTTCCTTAGTTGTTCTAACCTCTCTGACAACTGTTGTCCACTTCCTTAGTTGTTCTAACCTCTCTGACAACTGTTGTCCACTTCCTCAGTTGTTCTAACCTTTCTGACAACTGTTGTCCACTTCCTTAGTTGTTCTAACCTCTCTGACAACTGTTGTTCTTCCTTAGTTGTTCTAACCTCTCTGACAACTGTTGTCCACTTCCTTAGTTGTTCTAACCTCTCTGACAACTGTTGTTCTTCCTTAGTTGTTCTAACCTCTCTGACAACTGTTGTTCTTCCTTAGTTGTTCTAACCTCTCTGACAACTGTTGTTCTTCCTTAGTTGTTCTAACCTCTCTGACAACTGTTGTCCACTTCCTTAGTTGTTCTAACCCCTCTGACAACTGTTGTCCACTTCCTTAGTTGTTCTAACCTCTCTGACAACTGTTGTCCACTTCCTTAGTTGTTCTAACCCCTCTGACAACTGTTGTCCACTTCCTTAGTTGTTCTAACCTCTCTGACAACTGTTGTCCACTTCCTTAGTTGTTCTAACCTCTCTGACAACTGTTGCCCACTTCCTTAGTTGTTCTTCCTTAGTTGTTCTAACCCCTCTGACAACTGTTGTCCACTTCCTTAGTTGTTCTAACCTCTCTGACAACTGTTGTCCACTTCCTTAGTTGTTCTAACCTCTCTGACAACTGTTGCCCACTTCCTTAGTTGTTCTAACCTCTCTGACAACTGTTGTCCACTTCCTTAGTTGTTCTAACCTCTCTGACAACTGTTGTCCACTTCCTTAGTTGTTCTAACCTCTCTGACAACTGTTGTTCTTCCTTAGTTGTTCTAACCTCTCTGACAACTGTTGTCCTTCCTTAGTTGTTCTAACCTCTCTGACAACTGTTGTTCTTCCTTAGTTGTTCTAACCTCTCTGACAACTGTTGTTCTTCCTTAGTTGTTCTAACCTCTCTGACAACTGTTGTCCACTTCCTTAGTTGTTCTAACCTCTCTGACAACTGTTGTTCTTCCTTAGTTGTTCTAACCTCTCTGACAACTGTTGTCCTTCCTTAGTTGTTCTAACCTCTCTGACAACTGTTGTTCTTCCTTAGTTGTTCTAACCTCTCTGACAACTGTTGTTCTTCCTTAGTTGTTCTAACCTCTCTGACAACTGTTGTCCACTTCCTTAGTTGTTCTAACCTCTCTGACAACTGTTGTCCACTTCCTTAGTTGTTCTAACCTCTCTGACAACTGTTGTCTTAGTTGTTCTAACTTGTTGTTTAGTTGTTCTAACCCCTCTGACAACTGTTGTTCTTCCTTAGTTGTTCTAACCTCTCTGACAACTGTTGTTCTTCCTTAGTTGTTCTAACCTCTCTGACAACTGTTGTCCACTTCCTTAGTTGTTCTAACCTCTCTGACAACTGTTGTTCTTCCTTAGTTGTTCTAACCTCTCTGACAACTGTTGTTCTTCCTTAGTTGTTCTAACCTCTCTGACAACTGTTGTCCACTTCCTTAATTGTTCTAACCTCTCTGACAACTGTTGTCCACTTCCTTAGTTGTTCTAACCTCTCTGACAACTGTTGTTCTTCCTTAGTTGTTCTAACCTCTCTGACAACTGTTGTTCTTCCTTAGTTGTTCTAACCCCTCTGACAACTGTTGTCCACTTCCTTAGTTGTTCTAACCTCTCTGACAACTGTTGTTCTTCCTTAGTTGTTCTAACCTCTCTGACAACTGTTGCCCACTTCCTTAGTTGTTCTAACCTCTCTGACAACTGTTGTTCTTCCTTAGTTGTTCTAACCTCTCTAACAACTGTTGTCCACTTCGTTAGTTGTTCTTCCTTAGTTGTTCTAACCTCTCTGACAACTGTTGTTCTTCCTTAGTTGTTCTAACCTCTCTGACAACTGTTGTTCTTCCTTAGTTGTTCTAACCTCTCTGACAACTGTTGTTCTTCCTTAGTTGTTCTAACCTCTCTGACAACTGTTGTTCTTCCTTAGTTGTTCTAACCTCTCTGACAACTGTTGTCCACTTCCTTAGTTGTTCTAACCTCTCTGACAACTGTTGTCCACTTCCTTAGTTGTTCTAACCTCTCTGACAACTGTTGTCCACTTCCTTAGTTGTTCTAACCTCTCTGACAACTGTTGCCCACTTCCTTAGTTGTTCTAACCTCTCTGACAACTGTTGCCCACTTCCTTAGTTGTTCTTCCTTAGTTGTTCTAACCTCTCTGACAACTGTTGCCCACTTCCTTAGTTGTTCTAACCTCTCTGACAACTGTTGTCCACTTCCTTAGTTGTTCTAACCTCTCTGACAACTGTTGTCCACTTCCTTAGTTGTTCTAACCCCTCTGACAACTGTTGTCCACTTCCTTAGTTGTTCTAACCTCTCTGACAACTGTTGTCCACTTCCTTAGTTGTTCTAACCCCTCTGACAACTGTTGTCCACTTCCTTAGTTGTTCTAACCTCTCTGACAACTGTTGCCCACTACCTTAGTTGTTCTAACCCCTCTGACAACTGTTGCCCACTTCCTTAGTTGTTCTAACCTCTCTGACAACTGTTGCCCACTTCCTTAGTTGTTCTAACCCCTCTGACAACTGTTGTCCACTTCCTTAGTTGTTCTAACCTCTCTGACAACTGTTGTTCTTCCTTAGTTGTTCTAACCTCTCTGACAACTGTTGTTCTTCCTTAGTTGTTCTAACCTCTCTGACAACTGTTGTTCTTCCTTAGTTGTTCTAACCTCTCTGACAACTGTTGTTCTTCCTTAGTTGTTCTAACCCCTCTGACAACTGTTGTCCACTTCCTTAGTTGTTCTAACCTCTCTGACAACTGTTGTCCACTTCCTTAGTTGTTCTAACCTCTCTGACAACTGTTGTCCACTTCCTTAGTTGTTCTAACCTCTCTGACAACTGTTGTTCTTCCTTAGTTGTTCTAACCCCTCTGACAACTGTTGTCCACTTCCTTAGTTGTTCTAACCTCTCTGACAACTGTTGTTCTTCCTTAGTTGTTCTAACCCCTCTGACAACTGTTGTTCTTCCTTAGTTGTTCTAACCCCTCTGACAACTGTTGTCCACTTCCTTAGTTGTTCTAACCTCTCTGACAACTGTTGTTCTTCCTTAGTTGTTCTAACCCCTCTGACAACTGTTGTTCTTCCTTAGTTGTTCTAACCCCTCTGACAACTGTTGTTCTTCCTTAGTTGTTCTAACCCCTCTGACAACTGTTGTCCACTTCCTTAGTTGTTCTAACCCCTCTGACAACTGTTGTCCACTTCCTTAGTTGTTCTAACCTCTCTGACAACTGTTGTTCTTCCTTAGTTGTTCTAACCCCTCTGACAACTGTTGTTCTTCCTTAGTTGTTCTAACCCCTCTGACAACTGTTGTTCTTCCTTAGTTGTTCTAACCTCTCTGACAACTGTTGTCCACTTCCTTAGTTGTTCTAACCTCTCTGACAACTGTTGTTCTTCCTTAGTTGTTCTTCCTTAGTTGTTCTTCCTTAGTTGTTCTAACCCCTCCCACAACTTCCTTAGTTCTCTGAGGATCTAACCTCAATCAAAGACAGCGTTTTCTCACAACTGCTTGAGAATGTTACCATGAGTTGGTAACAACAGTCAAATGGGGAATAAAAAAAGCCAGGCAACATTATTCACACTACGATTAATGGAGACAGACCATGGAATCCACTCCAGGCAAACATTGTTCTCCACCCCATTTTGAAATGTTATAATTCACACCTGGAAGAGGGGGGGGGGGGAGAGTTGGGTGGAGACAAGGACAGAGACAGGTGAAAAAGATCAGGGTGTGACAGAACCCAACCAGCTGACAACTACTGTGGTCCTTCTGTAGCTCAGTTGGTAGAGCATGGCGCTTGTAACGCCAGGGTAGTGGGTTCGATCCCCGGGACCACCCATACGTAGAATGTATGCACACATGACTGTAAGTCGCTTTGGATAAAAGCGTCTGCTAAATGCCATATATTATTATTATTATTATTACTGTAACATTTCCACCACATTGTGCCAAAGTCTTCATCATGTCACGCCCTGACCGTAGGGAGCTTTTAATTCTCTATGTTGGTTAGGTCGGGGTGTGACAAGGGTGGGTCATCTAGGTGATTATATTTCTATATTGGTTAGGTCGGGGTGTGACTAGGGTGGGTCATCTAGGTGATTATATTTCTATATTGGTTAGGTCGGGGTGTGACTAGGGTGGGTCATCTAGGTGATTATATTTCTATGTTGGTTAGGTCGGGGTGTGACAAGGGTGGGTCATCTAGGTGATTATATTTCTATGTTGGCCTATTATGGTTCCTAATCAGAGGCAGCTGTTTATCATTGTCTCTGATTGGGGATCATATTTAGGCAGCCATTTCCCCTTTGTGTGTTGTGGGATCTTGACTATGTATAGCTGCCTGTGAGTGTGTCTTGTAGCTTCACGTTTCATTTTGCGATTGATTGTTTTCTTTGAGTTTCACTTCATAATAAAGAGGTCGGAACCATTACCCACGCTGCATCTTGGTCCACTCAGTATAACGATCGTGACACATCAGCCTTTTGTAGTTACCTGACACGTGACACTGTGGCTGTCTGAGAGTTATTACAATGTTTGAGGTGAAGTCTGAAAATGCTCTGTCAGAATATATATATATATATATGCCATTTAGCAGACGCTTTTATGCAAAGCGACTTACAGTCATGTGTGCATACATTCTACGTATGGGTGGCCCCGGGAATCGAACCCACTACCCTGGCGTTACAAGCGCCATGCTCTACCAACTGAGCTACAGAAGGAATAAAAGGATATCGTCACAGGGAAAAGCTCATAATTCATTATGATGATACTGATATTTCCCGAGGGCTTTTTACCCAATGGCATGTTCCCCAAAGATGAGAGAGAATCCAAAATAGTCAGGACAGTGACTAACTCTGTACTGCTCACAGCATGGTACGCTGCTTCAGAGGGTTGGGTATGAATTACAATGTTCACGGGATAAATAAAGATCTATTTCAAGGGACTTTAATTTTGATGAATTTCTTATGAATGATACTTAGAAATCGGTGGAAAATCGTAGGAGCCCCTGTCCCCTGTTAGTGAGTTACAGTATTACTACATACTGTAGATAGTATATCCATCAATGCCAGGTTAAACTCATGACCTCCTCTCAAGTTGTTGTGTCAAATGTCATCCTTCTCTTCTATCTTCCTCCCTAACCTCCTCCATTTCTCCTTCAAGAGAAGTGCTCGCACTCTCGACTTATGGGAAGTTCCCCCCCCCCCCCAACAAATGTAACAGATGGGAAGGGGGGGACGATCGGTAACCATGGCAACCGCATCCTCACATCTGATGTTTTGGCTGGGTATTACCAAATGTGTGCCGTGCACACACACACATTTTTCACTTTAAAGGTACTCAATTACAGGTGGATCGAAGACCGTTTCAACTGTGAGATGAAGCAGTCAGACAGATCACACGGCATGATAGATTACCACACACACACACACACACACACACACACACACACACACACACACACACACACACACACACACACACACACACACACACACACACACACACACACACACACACACACACACACACACACACACACACACACACACACACACACACACACACACACACACACACACACACACACACACACACACACACACACACACACACACACACACACACACACACACACACACACACACACACACACTGCTACAATATCTATGCTTTTAGCACATCAAGAAATTCACATTGTACATTCTTTAAAAAAAATTTTTTAACCTTTATTCTACTAGGCAAGTCAGTTAAGAACAAATTCTTATTTTCAATGACAGCCTAGGAACAGTGGGTTAACTGCCTGTTCAGGGGCAGAATGACAGATTTGTACCTTCCCAGCTCGGGGATTTGAACTTGTAACCTTTTGGTTACTAGTCCAACGCTCTAACCACTAGGCTACCCTGCCGCCCCAAGAGAGAAAAAGACACAGTTTCCTTGGTACTTTGTCTTCTGTTAAGCTTCCTGTAGGAGGTGGGTACTTTCTCTTCTGTTATCTCCAATACCCCAGCTCCCATCCCCAAGATCCCAGCTCCGCTGGGAGGCCTGGAGCTCCAACCCTAGCCCCAGTGAAGCCACAGACAGACAATGAGGCAGGTGAAGAGGAGCATATCTATGAACTATCATGGAAGTAAACTTCACAAGATGTGCAATTGAAGTTCCAATAGTCCTTATGACTTTACAACTATGTGACTAACGGCCAGTTATATGTGACCGACCGGCTCAAATCGATCTTATCCTCTCTGGCGCAGGCGTGCTGCTAGCGACCCACCCTGACAACATCCGGTGAAATTGCACCGGTGAAATTACAGAAATATAATATTAAACATTCATGAAAATACAAGTGTTATACATCGGTTTAAAGATGAACTTCTTGTTAATCCAACCACGGTGTCAGATTTCAAAAAGGCTTTACGGCAAAAGCATAACATGCGATTATCTGAGGACAGCGACCCACATTCAAAAGCATTAAACATTATTTTCCAACCAAGCAGATGAGTCACGAAAGTCAGAAATAGCAATAAAATTAATCACTTACCTTTGAAGATCTTCATGGTTGCAATCAGAAGGGTCCCAGTTACACAATAAATTAACCTTTTGTTCAATAAAGTCCCTCTTTATATCACAAAAACTCAGTTTTGTTGGCGCGTTTTGTTCAGTAATCCACTGGCTCAAAGGAGGTGAAAACATTCAGACGAATGCATCCTAATAGTACTGGTAAAGTTCGTGTAAACATGTCAAACGATGTTTATAACTAATCCTCAGGGTGCCAATTATCTAAATAATCGATAATATTTCAACCGGACAATCGCGTATTCAATAGAAAGGAAAAAGAACGAAGGGCGCGCACACAGTCACGCTCAAAAAAACAGTACTGTTTTGCAGACAACAAGCCTGAAACCATGTCTAAAGACTGTTGACATCTAGTGGAAGCCATGGGAACTGCAATCTGGGCCCTAACCAATTACATAGTCAATAGGCATTCAATGGAAAACCACTCGCATCAAAACAATCCACTTCATGGATGGATTTTCCTCAGGTTTTCGCCTGCCATATCAGTTCAGTTATACTCACAGACATTATTTTAACAGTTTTAGAAACTTCAGAGTGTTTTCTTTCCAATTCTACCAAGTATATGCATATCCAGCTTCTGGGCTTGAGTAACAGGCAGTTTACTTTGGGCACGTCATTCATCCGAATTTCCGAATACTGCCCCCTGTCACTAAAAAGTTATGTAACAAAATTTGAAATTATGTTTTTTACATTTGATAAAAGTAGAGAATCAGAGCAACAAAATTGTATACCATACACCGCATTTTTGAGGAACAATGGGAAAGTAATTCTGCTTTGAAAGTTGATCAAATTACCTTTGAAGATTTGGGGTACCTACTGGAGAGCTCTTCATTGTCTACAGCCATTCAGCATCGTTCACACCCTCTTAAGCTTTAGCTCGTTACTCTCTCGGAACATTCAGAGCGCACACCTGACACTGGTCAATGATTTGTTTACCTCTGGATATATTCAATGGGTGCGTTTGTAGATTCATCAGTTATTCTGCACTCCGGCATACTCTGACTGAATTTACAAACGCACCCAAATGGTTACTTACATAGTGGTGTCTTTTGTTAACACATGTAGCTCCTAGCTAGGTAAACCAAATGTAAGATCATACACGTCCCATAATGTTACAACCATTTGTCTGCTCCCAAGCTGTGAAAGACCCAGGGCTCCTCTTCAGATCTCCCCCCAGGAGCAACACCTTTAGCTGGGTAGCTAGCAAGCCAGCTAGCTAACGTTAGCTAGTTAAACAACAATGAACATAGTGCCATACCTGCATGAATCTGCTGGGAGCTAACCAACCAGGTTCAATGTTAGCTAGCTAACATTAGGCTCTAACTAGCCAAGCAAATGACTCTGGGATATGAATAATAACATCATACAACTAACGCTAACTAGGGAGCCAGCCAGATAAAGTTAGCTAGCTAGCTAACAGTACACTTTAGCTTAAGACACGTAACTAGCTAGCTATGTAAATAACGTGTACGATAATATACGTCACATAATGTTAGCTATCGAGTCAGTCAGCTAATCTTAGCTAGTAAAACAACAATGAACACAGTGCCAACTCATGACATTACTACCCCTTGCATGAATCTGTTGGTAGTGGTAGCTAACCAACCTGGTTCAATTTTAGCTAGCTAACATTAGGCTCTTACTAGCAAAGCAAACGGCTCTGGGATATGAATAATAACATCATGCACGTAACATTAGCTAGCGAGCCAGTCAGCTAGCTAACATTAGGCTCTAACTAAGAATACAGAGAGAGGGAGAGGGAGAGTAGGGGAGAGAGGGAGAGGGAGAGTAGAGGAGGAGAATAGGGGAGAGAGGGAGAGGGAGGGTAGAGGAGGATAATAGGGGAGAGAGGGAGAGTAGAGGAGGAGAATAGGGGAGAGAGGGAGAGGGAGAGTAGAGGAGGAGAATAGGGGAGAGAGGGAGAGTAGAGGAGGAGAATAGGGGAGAGAGGGAGAGGGAGTGTAGAGGAGGAGAATAGGGGAGAGAGGGAGAGTAGAGGAGGAGAATAGGGGAGAGAGGGAGAGTAGAGGAGGAGAATAGGGGAGAGAGGGAGAGTAGAGGATGAGAATAGGGGAGAGAGGGAGAGGGAGAGTAGAGGAGGAGAATAGGGGAGAGAGGGAGAGTAGAGGAGGAGAATAGGGGAAAGACAGAGAGGGAGAGGGAGAGTAGAGGAGGAGAATAGGGGAGAGACAGAGAGGGAGAGGGAGAGTAGAGGAGGAGAATAGGGGAGAGAGGGAGAGTAGAGGAGGAGAATAGGGGAAAGATAGCGGAGAGAGGGAGAGTAGAGGTGGAGAATAGGGGAAAGATAGCGGAGAGAGGGAGAGTAGAGGTGGAGAATAGGGAAGAGACAGGGAGAGTAGAGGAGGAGAATAGGGGAAAGATAGCGGAGAGAGGGAGAGTAGAGGTGGAGAATAGGGAAGAGACAGGGAGAGTAGAGGAGGAGAACAGGGAAGAGACAGAGAGGGAGAGGGAGAGTAGAGGAGGAGAATAGGGGAGAGAGGGAGAGTAGAGCAGGAGAATAGGGGAAAGATAGCGGAGAGAGGGAGAGTAGAGGTGGAGAACAGGGAAGAGACAGAGAGGGAGAGGGAGAGGGAGAGTAGAGGAGGAGAACAGGGAAGAGACAGAGAGGGAGAGGGAGAGGGAGAGTAGAGGAGGAGAACAGGGAAGAGACAGAGAGGGAGAGGGAGAGTAGAGGAGGAGAATAGGGGAGAGAGGGAGAGTAGAGGAGGAGAATAGGGGAGAGAGGGAGAGGGAGAGTAGAGGAGGAGAATAGGGGAGAGATAGCGGAGAGAGGGAGAGTAGAGGAGGAGAAAAGGGGTGAGAGGGAGAGTAGAGGAGGAGAAAAGGGGAGAGAGTGAGAGTACAGGAGGGGAATAGGAAAGAGAGAGAGGGAGAGTAGAGGAGGGGAATAGGCGAGAGAGGGAGAGTAGAGGACGAGAATAGGGGAGAGAGAGAGCGGGAGAGTAGAAGAGAAGAATAGGGTAGAGGGAGATGAACAGAATAGGGGAGAGTGGGAGACTAGAGGGAGAGGAGCATAATAGGGGGAGAGGGAGAGTAGAGGGAGAGGAGCAGAATAGGGGAGAGTGGGAGAGTAGAAAGAATAGGGGAGAGAGGGAGAGTAGAGGGAGAGTAGAAGAATAGGGGAGAGAGGGAGAGTAGAGGGAGAAGAGCAGAATAGGGGAGAGAGTGAGAGTAGAGGGAGAGGAGCAGAATAGGGGAGAGAGGGAGAGTAGAAGGAGAGTACAAGAATAGGCGAGAGATGGAGAGTAGAGGGAGAGCAGCAGAATAGGGGAGAGAGGGAGAGTAGAGGGAGAGGAGCAGAATAGGGGAGACTGGGAGAGTAGAGAATAGGGGAGAGAGGGAGAGTAGAGGGAGAGTAGAATAATGGAGGAGAGAGGGAGAGTAGAGGGAGAGTAGAATAATGGAGGAGAGAGGGAGAGTAGAGGGAGAGTAGAAGAATAGGGGAGAGAGGGAGAGTAGAGGGAGAGGAGCAGAATAGGGGAGAGAGGGAGAGTAGAAGAATAGGGGAGAGAGGGAGAGTAGAGGGAGAGTAGAAGAATAGGGGAGAGAGGGAGAGTAGAGGGAGAGTAGAGGGAGAGGAGCAGAATAGGGGAGAGAGGGAGAGTAGAGGGAGAGTAGAGGGAGAGGAGCAGAATAGGGGAGAGAGGGAGAGTAGAGGGAGAGTAGAGGGAGAGGAGCAGAATAGGGGAGAGAGGGAGAGTAGAGGGAGAGGAGCAGAATAGGGGAGAGAGGGAGAGTAGAAGAATAGGGGAGAGAGGGAGAGTAGAGGGAGAGTAGAAGAATAGGGGAGAGAGGGAGAGTAGAGGGAGAGTAGAGGGAGAGGAGCAGAATAGGGGAGAGAGGGAGAGTAGAAGAATAGGGGAGAGAGGGAGAGTAGAGGGAGAGTAGAAGAATAGGGGAGAGAGGGAGAGTAGAGGGAGAGTAGAGGGAGAGTAGAGGGAGAGGAGCAGAATAGGGGAGAGAGGGAGAGTAGAGGGAGATAGAGGGAGAGGAGCAGAATAGGGGAGAGAGGGAGAGTAGAGGGAGAGTAGAGGGAGAGGAGCAGAATAGGGGAGAGAGGGAGAGTAGAAGAATAGGGGAGAGAGAGAGTAGAGGGAGAGTAGAGGGAGAGGAGCAGAATAGGGGAGAGAGGGAGAGTAGAGGGAGAGGAGCAGAATAGGGGAGAGAGGGAGAGTAGAGGGAGAGTAGAGGGAGAGGAGCAGAATAGGGGAGAGAGGGAGAGTAGAAGAATAGGGGAGAGAGGGAGAGTAGAGGGAGAGTAGAGGGAGAGGAGCAGAGTAGGGGAGAGAGGGAGAGTAGAGGGAGAGGGGAGAGAGGGAGAGTAGAGGGAGAGTAGAAGAATAGGGGAGAGAGGGAGAGTAGAGGGAGAGTAGAGGGAGAGTAGAGGGAGAGGAGCAGAATAGAGGAGAGAGGGAGACTAGAGGGAGAGTAGAGGGAGAGGAGCAGAATAGGGGAGAGAGGGAGAGTAGAGGGAGAGTAGAGGGAGAGGAGCAGAATAGGGGAGAGAGGGAGAGTAGAAGAATAGGGGAGAGAGGGAGAGTAGAGGGAGAGTAGAGGGAGAGGAGCAGAGTAGGGGAGAGAGGGAGAGTAGAGGGAGAGTAGAGTGAGAGGAGCAGAATAGGGGGAGAGGGAGAGGAGCAGAATAGGGGAGAGAGGGAGAGTAGAGGGAGAGGAGCAGAATAGGGGAGAGAAGGAGAGGGAGAGATAGAATAGGGGAGAGAGGGTGAGGGAGAGATACAATAGGGGAGAGAGGGTGAGGGAGAGATAGAATAGGGGAGAGAGGGTGAGGGAGAGATAGAATAGGGGAGAGAGGGTGAGGGAGAGATAGAATAGGGGAGAGAGGGTGAGGGAGAGATAGAATAGGGGAGAGAGGGTGAGGGAGAGATAGAATAGGGGAGAGAGGGTGAGGGAGAGATAGAATAGGGGAGAGAGGGTGAGGGAGAGATAGAATAGGGGAGACAGGGAGAGATAGAATAGGGGAGAGAGGGTGAGGGAGAGATAGAATAGGGGAGAGAGGGTGAGGGAGAGATAGAATAGGGGAGAGAGGGTGAGGGAGAGATAGAATAGGGGAGACAGGGTGAGGGAGAGATAGAATAGGGGAGACAGGGTGAGGGAGAGATAGAATAGGGAGAGAGGGTGAGGGAGAGATAGAATAGGGAGAGAGGGAGAGATAGAATAGGGGAGAGAGGGTGAGGGAGAGATAGAATAGGGGAGACAGGGTGAGGGAGAGATAGAATAGGGAGAGAGGGTGAGGGAGAGATAGAATAGGGGAGAGAGGGTGAGGGAGAGATAGAATAGGGGAGAGAGGGTGAGGGAGAGATAGAATAGGGGAGAGAGGGTGAGGGAGAGATAGAATAGGGGAGAGAGGGTGAGGGAGAGATAGAATAGGGGAGACAGGGAGAGATAGAATAGGGGAGACAGGGTGAGGGAGAGATAGAATAGGGGAGAGAGGGTGAGGGAGAGATAGAATAGGGGAGAGAGGGTGAGGGAGAGATAGAATAGGGGAGAGAGGGTGAGGGAGAGATAGAATAGGGGAGAGAGGGTGAGGGAGAGATAGAATAGGGGAGAGAGGGTGAGGGAGAGATAGAATAGGGGAGAGAGGGTGAAGGAGAGTATAGAATTGAGGTGTAATTGGATGAGTAGGTGCTGATATAGTCTAGAAAATGATAGACAATTCTCCTCGAAATGAAATATCTTTCTCTCTCTTGCCACTGCCTTTCACAACAGACCTTTCCAGCACTCCATTCCTAGACTTCTACACACATTCAGTATCATATTGATGACAGAGCTTCCTGTCTGACCTAACATTCAGTATCATATTGATGACAGAGCTTCCTGTCTGACCTAACATTCAGTATCATATTGATGACAGAGCTTCCTGTCTGACCTAACATTCAGTATCATATTGATGACAGAGCTTCCTGTCTGACCTAACATTCAGTATCATATTGATGACAGAGCCTCCTGTCTGACCTAACATTCAGTATCATATTGATGACAGAGCTTCCTGTCTGACCTAACATTCAGTATCATATTGATGACAGAGCTTCCTGTCTGACCTAACATTCAGTATCATATTGATGACAGAGCTTCCTGTCTGACCTAACATTCAGTATCATATTGATGACAGAGCTTCCTGTCTGACCTAACATTCAGTATCATATTGATGACAGACTTCTTGTCTGACCTAACATTCAGTATCATATTGATGACAGAGCCTCCTGTCTGACTGAACATTCAGTATCATATTGATGACAGACTTCTTGTCTGAACTAACTTTCACCTGTATTTTTTTTTTCTCTTTCTCTTTGCTGTATGTCTGCCTCAGGGTGACACGCTAAACAAGTCTCTTTCTCTAACACACACACACACACACACACACACACACACACACACACACACACACACACACACACACACACACACACACACACACACACACACACACACACACACACACACACACACACACACACACACACACACTAATCACCACATTGTCCTGTGTGTCAGGCTCAAACAGAACACAGACCCCATCTCAGTGGAATTACTCTTGATAAGTACTAGACAGAGAGAGGGAAAGAGAGAATGAATGAGAGAGAGCGAGAATAGGAGGAAATGATTTATGACCTCATGTTCTCAGCGACTGTGGTAATTAAAGTGATTAACTTCAGTGTCATAGTCATTCTTCAATTACATGCAATTATCCCTAACAACAACCTGCTATCATTGGTACAGCTCAGGGAAAACTGAGAGTTTAGGGAAGGAAAATGTATTTCTTTCTTCTCCCTCTCTCTCTCTCTCTCTCTCTCTCTCTCTCTCTCTCTCTCTCTCTCTCTCTCTCTCTCTCTCTCTCTCTCTCTCTCTCTACACATTACCTCTCCTATTTAGTCACATGTATAGTATTTTATTAAGACAATCATTCATAAGAATGAGATAAAGTATGACGTAACATCTGATGTTGTTGAAGAACAGACGCTGATGATGATTATCCTCTCCCATTACATTACCTTCAATAACATCACCCTCATAGGCTTTCTCCAATTACCCTCAATTACCTGTTCCCCAAGTTATCCTCCAATAACATGCCCCAATTAACCCCCTCCTGCCCCACCTGTCCCTACAAGCACCCCCTAGTGGCTGTGTGCCTGTTTTTTAGCCGGGGGCTCATTTCTCCCTATATCAGCATCTCCCCTTCTCTCCTCTTCCTCTCCCTCTTTCACTCTCTGCAGGAGATGCTAGACTGACAGACACTCATCCTCTCTGTCTGTCTGTCTGTCTCTCTCACCAGGATAAGGTTTACTGTTGATAGGTAGGGCAGAGATGGAACATGTTTTTTTGTGTGTCTATCACTGTTGTTTCAAACAACTGTCTGATTACAGGTGTCCATGGTGTATGGTGTATGGTGTATGGTGTATGGTGTATGGTGTATGGTGTATGGTGTATGGTGTGGTGTATGGTGTATGGTGTATGGTGTATGGTGTATGGTGTATGGTGTATGGTGTATGGTGTATGGTGTATGGTGTATGGTGTATGGTGTATGGTGTATCTCTTAATTGCCTGCGTTTCTTTGTTCATGTCATTCTATCTACTCAGTGTTCTGTCTGTACGATCTTGCTTTGATCTCTCTCCTCCAGGTGACGGACTTTCCCAGTCCTCGACCTTGTCTCTTTCCAGGTGATGTGCCTCTGTGGCTGGCTGTGGCTGCTCTGCTGCCTCCCTATCCCTGGGTATGTCTGGGGTCAGTCTGGAGATGGAGGGGGGGCCTGTCGAGTGATGGCTAACCCCATCTCGGGCAGTGTTTATCGGGCAGGAGATGTGGTCATTGGAGGCCTGTTCCCCGTCCATGTGGAAGCCCCTCTACCAGAGCAGGAGTTCCGGAGTATTGAGGGAAATGTGACATGTACAATGTACGCAACTCCGTGTGATGACAGCTTTGTGTCATTGTTTTCACGTGTAAAGTGTTTTCAATTACCTCCTTTCTACCTGTCTCTTCCCTTCCTCTATCGGTCAGGTTCAACCAGCGTGCTTACCGCTGGCTCCAGACCATGATCTTTGCGGTGGAGGAGATTAACCGCGACCCAGCCCTCCTTCCTAACCTCACCCTGGGGTTCCTGGCTGCTGACACATGCCTGGCAGAGGGTACCACTCTGGGGGCAGCCCTAGCCATGGTGACCGGCCAGGAGGCCTCTGTGGCAGGCGAAGAGTGTGGAGCAAACCCTGAGGTACCCGTCATCATCGGTGATGCCCGCTCCTCAGCCTCCATCATGGTGGCACAGACCCTCGGGCCATTTGATTTACCCATGGTGAGGCATGGGGTTGTATTACAGACTGGGATGGAAAGAGATAACGACTCTTACACATTCAAATATCTATCTAAATGACTTTCTTACAGATTCAATTAAATATCTATCTTGATGACTCTATGTTCTATGTTTCCTCTCCTTCTGCTCTGAGTGTTAAAAATTCTTATTCTCCCTGACTCTCTCTCTCTGTTCTCTCCCAGGTGAGTTATTTTGCCTCCTGTGCCTGTTTGAGTGACAACTGGAGGTACCCATCGTTCTTCCGTACGATACCGAGCGATGCCTTCCAGGCTCGGGGCATGGCCAGGCTGCTGCATCAGCTGGGCTGGGAGTGGGTGGGGCTGGTGTCAGGGGATGATGACTATGGAAAGTTTGGGGTTCAGATGCTTCTCCAAGATCTCCAAGGATCTGGGGTTTGTGTCGCCTACGCAGAGGTCATCCCCAAGGTACGACCTCACTCTGATGATTTCTGTCTCTCTTTAACTCTGCTTCGCTCCCTCTCCAGGAATATAAAATAGAAACACTCTCTCTGATTTTCTCTGACTCTATTCCCTCTCTCTCACTGATGGGCTTCCCCAAGGTACCATCTCAGAGACGGATGAAGTACATCGTGGACACCATCAGAGGATCTACTGCCAGAGTGGTGGTGACATTCGCCATTGCTCAGGATGCACGGGTAATCAGTTACTGGTCAGAGTATTGTTAAGTATTTGTTACACAACTGTAGCAGAGTGTTTTTGTCCTACCATGTCTTGATGCCCTTTATAGACAAGTATTTTCTTATTGATAATCATGTACTTCAACTTGACTATCTTGATCTTTTTAACCGTCTCATTCTTCAGGCCCTGATGGAAGAGGTTGTCCGTCAGAACATAACAGACAAGCAGTGGATCGCCTCGGAAGCCTGGGTCACCTACTCTACTCTCTCTTCCCCAAAAAACCTGCCCTCTCTTGCCGGGACTATTGGATTTGCCCTGAAGAAAGCTGTCATTCCCAGCCTGGGCCCTTTCCTAACACGCCTCCGCCCTGATGGGGACGACCAGAAATCCGACCCCTTCTTGAGGGAATTGTGGGAGGAAATGTTTGGGTGTTCTCTGGGGATTGACTTTGGCATGACCCCGTCGTCCCGGCGACAGTGTACTGGTTCAGAGGTCATAGGTGAGTGAGAGTTTACAACTAATGCTCTGTTTTGTGTCCTGATCCATTCCCGATGTTGTCTCAGTAAAACAAAGTGTCAATCCTAGGTGAGGGGGAGAGCCAGTATGCTGACGTGTCTCAGCTGAGAGCCAGCTACAATGTGTACAAGGCTGTTTACGCCATCGCCCACGCCATTCAGGACATGGTGGCCTGTCCACCAGGGGAGGGACCCTTTAATAGTGGACAGTGCCCTGATATCAGGAAGCTTCAGCCCAGCCAGGTGACAATACCATGTTGATCTGTTTTCAGGTTAACAACTCTAACGTTTCCAGGATACAATGGAAACACTTTATAAGTGTTGAGCACTAAAAGCCCAAAGCCACCACTGGTTCTAACTCTTAATCCTGTTTCAATAAACCTTTTTGTCTTTGAGATTGCTCATTATCTGAGGAGAGTGAACTTCAGTACTCCTGTGGGGGATTTGATCCACTTCGACATGAATGGTAATCCGCCTGCCTCGTATGACATCATCAACTGGCATGTGAGCCCCGAGGAGACAGCAGAGTTTGTCCAGGTCGGCCATTTTCTGTCTTCAGTGGGCGTGGACGACCAGTTTCACATCAATATGGAGAAGGTGGTGTGGGGAGGGGGCAGCGGAGATGAGGTGAGTACCATTTAGCTTGGTGTCTCTGAAGCAGAGAGGAGTGTGTGTGTGTGTGTGTGTGTGTGTGTGTGTGTGTGTGTGTGTGTGTGTGTGTGTGTGTGTGTGTGTGTGTGTGTGTGTGTGTGTGTGTGTGTGTGTGTGTGTTTGTGTGAGGCAGACATACAGCAAAGAGAAAGAGAAAAAAATTACAGGTGTGTCAGACAAGAAGTCTGTCATCAATATGATACTGAATGTTGTCAGACAGGAAGCTCTGTGTGAATGTGTGTGTCATCAATATGAGAAAAGAGACTTGTTTATGCGTGTCACCCTGAGGCAGACATCATCAGCAAAGAGAAAGAGAAAAAAAAATTACAGGTGAAAGTTAGTTCAGACAAGAAGTCTGTCATCAATATGATACTGAATGTTAGGTCAGACAGGAAGCTCTGTCATCAATATGATACTGAATGTTAGGTCAGACAGGAAGCTCTGTCATCAATATGATACTGAATGTTAGGTCAGACAGGAAGCTCTGTCATCAATATGATACTGAATGTTAGGTCAGACAGGAAGCTCTGTCATCAATATGATACTGAATGTTAGGTCAGACAGGAAGCTCTGTCATCAATATGATACTGAATGTTCAGTCAGACAGGAGGCTCTGTCATCAATATGATACTGAATGTTAGGTCAGACAGGAAGCTCTGTCATCAATATGATACTGAATGTTCAGTCAGACAGGACACTCTGTCATCAATATGATACTGAATGTTAGGTCAGACAGGAAGCTCTGTCATCAATATGATCCTGAATGTTCAGTCAGACAGGAGGCTCTGTCATCAATATGATACTGAATGTTAGGTCAGACAGGAAGCTCTGTCATCAATATGATACTGAATGTGAGATATTTGTGTGGTCAGATTCCTCACCTAGTCCCCAGAGGGGCCCAGCAAACCTGCCTCTGTGTGTGTGTGCGTGTGTGCGTGTGTGTGTGTGTGTGTGTCTGTGTGTGTGTGTGTGTGTGTGTGTGTGTGTGTGTGTGTGTGTGTGTGTGTGTGTGTGTGTGTGTGTGTGTGTGTGTGTGTGTGTGTGTGTGTGTGTGTGTGTGTGTGTGTGTGTGTGTGTAATAATGGTGATAATAGTGATGATGATGATGACTGCGTCCTCCCCACCGTCTGGTAGGTTCCTGTGTCTATATGCAGTGCTGCCTGCCCCCCTGGTACCAGACATGCGGTACAGAAGGGGAGGCCCGTTTGCTGCTTCGACTGTCTGTCCTGCGCTGAGGGAGAGATCAGCAACACAACAGGTCGTCTATCAACTATTCTCATTCCAATTCATATTTGACTGGTCCTGATTCTGACTGGTTCTGATTCTGACTGGTCCTGATTCTGGCTGGTTCTGACTGGTCCTGATTCTGACTGGTCCTGATCCTGACTGGTTCTGATTCTGACTGGTCCGGATCCTGACTGGTCCTGATTCTGACTGGTCTTGATTCTGACTGGTTCTGATCCTGACCGGTCCTGATTTTGACTGGTCCTGATTCTGACTGGTCCGGATCCTGACTGGTCCTGATTTTGTCTGGTCCTGATTCTGATTCTGAATGGTCCTGGTCCTGACTAGTCCTGGTTCTGACTGGTCCTGGTCCTGACTGGTCCGGGTCCTGACTGGTCCTGGTTCTGTCTGATTCTGATTCTGACTGGTCCGGGTCCTGACTGGTCCTGGTTCTGACTGATTCTGACTGGTCCTGATTCTGACTGGCCCTGGTTCTGACTGGTCCTGATTCTGACTGGTCCTGATCCTGACTGGTCCTCATTCTGACTGGGTCTGACTGGTCCTGATCCTGACTGGTCCTGATTCTGACTGGTCCTCATTCTGACTGGTCCTGAACCTGACTGGTCCTCATTCTGACTGGTCCTGAACCTGACTGGTCCTCATTGTGAATGGTTCTGACTGATCCTGGTCCTGACTGGTCCTGGTCCTGACTGGTCCTCATTCTGACTGGTTCTGACCTGCCCTGGTTCTGACTGGTCCTGGTTCTAACTGGTCCTGGTTCTGACTGGTCCTGGTTCTGACTGGTCCTGGTCCTGACTGGTTATGACCTGCCCTGGTTCTGACTGGTCCTGGTTCTGACTGGTCCTGGTTCTGACTGGTCCTGATCCTGACTGGTCCTCATTCTGACTGGTTCTGACTGGTCCTGGTCCTGACTGGTCCTGGTCCTGACTGGTCCTCATTCTGACTGGTTCTGACCTGCCCTGGTTCTGACTGGTCCTGGTTCTAACTGGTCCTGGTTCTGATTGGTCCTGGTCCTGACTGGTTATGACCTGCCCTGGTGCTGACTGGTCCTCATTCTGACTGGTTATGACCTGCCCTGGTTCTGACTGGTCCTGGTTCTGACTGGTCCTGGTCCTGACTGGTCCTGTTTCTGACTGGTCCTGGTCCTGACTGGTCCTCATTCTGACTGGTTATGACCTGCCCTGGTTCTGACTGGTCCTGGTTCTGACTGGTCCTGGTTCTGACTGGTCCTGGTTCTGACTGGTTCTGATTCTGACTCTTGATTTCTGTTCCTTCTCTGTCAGGGTCAGTTGAGTGTAGCAGGTGTCCAGAGCGGTTCTGGTCCAACCCAGATCGTACGGCCTGCGTCCCACAGCTGGTGGACTTCCTCTCCTACAGCGACACCATGGGCGTCATCCTGTCCGTCATCTCAGTTTCCGGGGCAACGCTCACAGCTGGTGCCATGACCACCTTCTTCTACCACCGCCATACTCCCCTGGTGAGTTGAATTATGTGATCATAGAAATACAATGAATAGAATGGGTGTCCCCATTCAAGTCAATGATGGCATAACGGATGGACTGGCAGGCATTTTGAGTGTTCCCGAATTCAGGAAGTAAAAGCTGGAAGTGTACCCTTCAAACTGTGTTGTGATTTGTTGAGTCAACTCTACTGACATTGCAAAAAATACATTCCATTGCATGAGAGACATCAGTTCGTACGGTGTCACATAAGGACGAGATTTATGACGTCACTCTGTCTAAATGATCATTCTCTGTCTCGTTCCAGGTGAAAGCCAACAACTCTGAGCTCAGCTTCCTGCTCCTGCTGTCACTCAAACTCTGCTTCCTGTGTGCACTGGTTTTCATTGGCTGGCCGAAGCCATGGACTTGCATGCTGAGACACACCCTGTTTGGTGTAAGCTTTGTGTTCTGCATCTCCTGTCTGCTCAGCAGGACTGTGGTGGTGCTGGTGGCCTTCAGGGCCACTCTGCCTGGAGAGAACCTGATGAGATACTTCAGCCCAGCTCAGCAAAGGATGGGCATCTCCATCTGCACACTCATCCAGGTGAACATCTAGTTTTTACTATTGGAATTTATTTATTTCCTTCACTGACCACATTCTGTTGTTATGGTGACTGTGTTTTTCCCTTCCAAACCCCTTTCCCTTCCACAGGTGCTGATCTGTGTGCTGTGGCTGGCCCTAGCTCCACCCCGGCCGGCTGAGAGGGGCGGCAGAGAGGGTCGGGGGCCGAGGGTGGTCCTGGAGTGTGACGTGGGCTCTGTGGTCGGCTTCTCTCTGGTGCTGGGCTACATTGGCTTGCTGGCCTCTCTTTGTCTCCTCTTAGCCTTCCTGGCCAGGAAACTCCCTGACAACTTCAACGAGGCCAAGTTCATCACCTTCAGCATGCTGATCTTCTGTGCTGTATGGATCTCCTTCGTCCCTGCCTACGTCAGCTCTCCTGGGAAGTACACTGTAGCTGTGGAGATATTCGCCATCTTAGCATCCAGCTTTGGGCTGCTGTTCTGTCTGTTTGCTCCAAAGTGTTTCATTATCCTCCTGAGACCAGAGAGAAACACCAAGAAACACATGATGGACAAATAGAAACCACCAAGAAACACATGATGTCCAATTAGAAACCACCAAGAAACACATGATGTCCAATTAGAAACCACCAAGAAACACATGATGGACAATTAGAAACCACCAAGAAACACATGATGTCCAATTAGAAACCACCAAGAAACACATGATGTCCAATTAGAAACCACCAAGAAACACATGATGTCCAATTAGAAACCACTAAGAAACACATGATGTCCAATTAGAAACCACCAAGAAACACATGATGGACAATTAGAAACCACCAAGAAACACATGATGACAATTAGAAACCACCAAGAAACACGAGGGACAAATGTGAAATGACACATACTCATTTCGTGATTTAAGGATTGTAGAATGTCCATTCTGTTTGAAAACATACATTTCCTGGTAAACTTTCACCATATTACCTTGTTAATACCAACAGTTGAAGTCGGAAGTTTACATACACCTTAGCCAAATGCATTTAAACTCAGTTTTTCACAATTCCTGACATTTAATCCTAGTAACAATTCCCTGTGTTCGGTCAGTTAGGATCACCACTTTATTTTAATAATGTGAAATCTCAGAGTAATCGTAGAGAGAATGATTTTATTTCTTTCATCACATTCCCAGTGGGTCAGAAGTTTACATACACTCAATTAGTATTTGTAGCATTGCCTTTAAATTGTTTAACTTGGATCAAACGTTTTGGGTTGCCTTCCACAAACTTCCCACAATAAGTTGGGTGAATTTTGGCCCATTGCTCTTGACAGAGCTGGTGTAATTGAGACCGGTTCGTAGGCCTCCCTGCTCACACACACTTTTTCAGTTTTGCCCACAAATGTTCTAAAGGATTGAGGTCAGGGCTTTGTGATGGCCACTCCAATACCTTGACTTTTTTGTTCTTAAGCCATTTTGCAACAACTTTGGAAGTATGCTTGGGGTCATTGTCCATTTTGAAAACCCATTTGCGACCAAGCTTTAACTTCCTGTGCAGTTGCAAACTGGCTTTTTTTCTGGCGGTTTTGGAGCAGTGGCTTTTTCCTTGCCTGATAGGCCTTCAGGTTATGTCGATATAGGACTCATTTTACTGTGGATATAGATACTTTTGTACCTGTTTCCTCCAGCATCTTCACAAGGTCCTTTGCTGTTCTGGGATTAATTTGCACTTTTCGCACCAAAGTACGTTCATCTCTAGGAGACAGAACGCATCTCCTTCCTGAGCGGTATGACGGCTGCGTGGTCCCATGGTGTTTATACTTGCATACTATTGTTTGTGTAGATGAACGTGGTACCTTCAGGCATTTGGAAATGGATCCCAAGGATGTTCCAGACTTGTGGAGGTCTACAATTGTTTTTCTGAAGTCTGGGCTGATTTCTTTTGATTTTCCCATGATGTCAAGCAAAGAGGTACTGAGTTTGAAGATAGGCCTTGAAATACATCCACAGGTACACCTCCAATTGACTCAAATGATGTCAATTAGCCTATCAGAAGCTCCTAAAGCTATGACATCCTTTTCTGGAATTTTCCAAGCTGTTTAAAGGCACAGTCAACTTAGTGTATGTAAACTTCTGACCAGCTGGAATTGTGATACAGTGAATTATAAATTAAATAATCTGTCTGTAATCAATTGTTGGGAAAACAAAAATACTTGTGTCAATGCACAAAGTAGATGTCCTAACAGACTTGCCAAAACTATAGTTTCTTAACATGACATTTGTGGAGTTGTTGAAACAAATAGTTTTAATAACTCCAACCTAAGTGTACGTAAACTTCTAACTTCAACTGTATAGTCATATAATGTGTCAGAATGAAATATGTCTATATAAACTCAACGATACCATTAACGATTACGTAAACTCATGGTGGAAGAGATTCTTTCCTTATCCAGTGTGCATGAGTGTGTTTGTGCCTCATCGTACACTAAAATGCCAACAGGCATATTCCACTGTTTGCTTACCCATGGTGGGAACCTCTCCTCTCCCCATATCTCCTTCCTAAAATCAAATCGAAATTAAATTTGTCACATGCTTGTTAAACAACAGGTGTAGACTACCAGTGAAATGCTGACGGGACCTCTTTCATATTATACTGTATTTGGTGAGGAATAAATACACATTGAAAATAAATAACAACAAGGAGTAGGGCTGTTATGACGTACAACAAGGAGTAGGGCTGTTGTGATGTACAACAAGGAGTAGGGCAGTTGTGATGTACAACAAGGAGTAGGGCTGTTGTGATGTACAACAAGGAGTAGGGCTGTTGTGATGTACAACAAGGAGTAGGGCTGTTATGATGTACCACAAGGAGTAGGGCAGTTGTGATGTACAACAAGGAGTAGTGCTGTTATGATGTACCACAAGGAGTAGGGCTGCTATGATGTACCACAAGGAGTAGGGCTGCTATGATGTACCACAAGGAGTAGGGCTGTTATGATGTACAACAAGGAGTAGGGCTGTTATGATGTACCACAAGGACTACGGCTGTTATACTGTACCACAAGGAGAATAGCCGTTATGCTGAACAACAAGGAGTAGGTGTGTTATTTTAGTCAGTTAAGAACAAATTCTTATTTACAATGGCTGCCTAACCCGCCAAAACCCGGACGACGCTGGGCCAATTGTTCGCCGCCCTATGGGACTCCCAATCATGGCCGGATGTAATACAGCCTGGATTTCAAACCAGGGACTGTAGTGATGCCTCTTGCACTGAGATGCAGTACCTTAGACCGCTGCTCCACTCAGGAGCAGAACAATGAGGAGTTGGGCTGTTATGCTGCATTCAGATTGCTCGAGCTAGATGCTAGACAGCAAACTGGATGTCATTGTTTTCACTGATAGAACGAAGGTGAATGCCGTCAGCCGTCATGGTATACGGTATTTGCCGCCAGAGTTCAGATTGTTTTTACCGGATGTGTGATTTTTTAAAACCTGAAATAACCATAGTAAAGCAAACCGTCCATCTGGCTTTTAACTTCACATACTTTCTTGCTTTTTTTGTCAAATTCCATATGACCGTTGAATGACTGTCGAGTCACGGTAACTAGGCTTCTCCAAAACTGTGCTCTGTTGTCGCTGATGGTCATTAGTAGCCTACCAAACTTGCTAATGACCTGGTACTCTATCGTCCCTCTAATCACTCTTGACATCATTGCAAAAGCAATTGAAAACCAAATCAAGCACTTCATGAGAGCCCTGGCAAACAGAGATTGAGTGGAACAGTTGCGCATCGAGAGCTCCTCATAGCTGATTGTTCCATTGAATTAAATAATTGTTCCTAGAAGCTTATGTTGCACAACATTTCAATAGGCAATTGCATGAGAAAACAGAGTTTTGATGGCCTCTATTAAAAAAAAGAGGAGTATCCCATCAGATTTATATAAGCTAGGACTACTATATTTATTCTTCAATGTTAACTTCTTATGGTATAGGCGACGCTTGCTTGCCAAAAACCAGGGAAAATGCAGCGCTGCAAATTCAAATAAAATTATATACAAAATAGTTCATTAAATCACACATGTAAGATACTCAATTAATGCTACACTCGTTGTGAATCCAGCCAACATGTCAGATTTTTAAAGGGGTTTCGGCGAAACCATAAGAAGCTATTATCTGATGATAGCACAACGGTAAACAAAGAGGGTAGCATATTTCAACCCTGCAGGCGCTACACTGAACTTCACTAGTCTCTATGGGGGCGCCACAGGGTTCTAATCTTGGACCGACTCTCTTCTCTGTATACATCAATGATGTCGCTCTTGCTGCTGGTGAGTCTCTGATCCACCTCTACGCAGACGACACCATTCTGTATACTTCTGGCCCACCAGGTGGTGGGCTTCTGTATACAACCCTCCAGGCAAGCTTCAATGCCATACAACTCTCCTTCCGTGGCCTCCAATTGCTCTGAAAATACAAGTAAAACTAAATGCATGCTCTTCAACCGATCGCTACCTGCACCTGCCCGCCTGTCCAACATCACTACTCTGGACGGCTCTGACTTAGAATACGTGGACAACTACAAATACTTAGGTGTCTGGTTAGACTGTAAACTCTCCTTCCAGACCCATATCAAACATCTCCAATCCAAAGTTAAATCTAGAATTGTATTTATTTATTTATATTGCTCCTTTGCACCCCATTATTTTTATTTCTACTTTGCACATTCTTCCACTGCAAATCTACCATTCCAGTGTTTTACTTGCTATATTGTATTTACTTTGCCACCATGGCCTTTTTTTGCCTTTACCTCCCTTATCTCACCTCATTTGCTCACATCATATATAGACTTGTTTATACTGTAACATTGACTGTATGTTTGTTTTACTCCATGTGTAACTCTGTGTCGTTGTATGTGTCGAACTGCTTTGCTTTATCTTGGCCAGGTCGCAATTGTAAATGAGTACTTGTTCTCAACTTGCCTACCTGGTTAAATAAAGGTGAAATAAAATAAATAAAAAACTAAACAAACAATAAAATATAAAACCTGCCTTACCTTTGACAAGCTTCTTTTGTTGGCACTCCAATATGTCCCATAAACATCACAATTGGTCCTTTTGTTCGATTAATTCCGTCCATATATATCCAAAATGTCAATTTATTTTGGGCGTTTGATCCAGAAAAAAACAGCTTCCAAATTGCCCAACGTCACTACAAAATATTTCAAAAGTTGCCTGTAAACTTTGG